>NC_064812.1:30840978-31080692 GCF_023721935.1 Panthera uncia
TTCTTTCTTTCTTTCTTTCTTTCTTTCTTTCTTTCTTTCTTTCTTTCTTAAAAAAGCTTTCTCTAAGGTGCCTGGGTGGCTCAGTGGGGTAAGCATTCAACTTCAGCTCAGGTCATGATCTCACAGTTAGTGGGTTCAAGCCTTGTGTCACGCTCTGTGCTGACAGATTAGAGCCTGGAGCCTGCTTTGGATTCTCTGTCTCCCTCTCTCACTGCCCCTCCCCCTCTCTCAAAAATAAATAAACATTAAAATAAATGCTTTTTCTAAACATCTTTGACTTGGCACCAGTGGGGTTTGGCTTTAACCACATGTTCATTCTTTCCTCTGGACAATAGGCTAAGTGCTTATTGCATCTTTTTTCTTTAAGTTTATTTTTATTTATTTTGAGAGAGAGAGAGAGCATGAGCAAGGGAGGGGCAGAGAGAGAGGGAGAGAGAGAGAATCCCAAGCAGACTCCACACAGCATAGAGCCCAATGTGGCACTCGAACCACCAACCATGAGATCATGAACTGAGCTGAAACCGAGTCAGACACTTAACTGACTGAGCCACCCAGTCTACGTCTATGTCTATATGTCTATTTTTAGGATAAGAAAATATTTTCAGAAAAATAAAATTTCAGAACCCATTGCTTTCCCATGTTCATCTGGGGTCTCTGGGGAAGATTTGACAACCCTTTCATTGCTCTTTTGGTTCACAAACTCCCTTAGTTAAAGACATTTCTTTTTTTTGGAATTTATTAGTTTATATGTGTAATCAAATACCTCAGAGCACATCATAAAGTGTTCATTTTTTTAAACACAAACAAGAAACCACAAACAACTAAAGTTGCATGCTGACGACAATAGACTTCAGTCTAGAATGATCCCTAGTTAACCATCTATGAATTTAAATAAAATTTCCCATCCAACAAACTTCCTTTAGACAAAGGCTTGACTAAACAGAAGGGTTAATCTTCATTCCCTGTCCAGTTTCCATTCACTATGATAGAGTTTAAGGTGACAGAATTGACATTATGAATTATGTTCTCTATGTTGCTATGACGGAGAAAGAAGAAAAAATAAAAATTAAAAAAAAAAAAAACCCAAAAAACAAAACTCACCTACCCACAAGAGACTTGCTGAGATGTCTATCTCTTCCAATCCAGTAAAAAGAGTAGGTAGGGCCAGATTAAAGAGTATGTAAAATGCGCAAATGTCACTACCCTTATTTTATGGGCCAATGTACTTAAGCCCCAGCCACACTCCTACCACACCGCGCTGCAAGAGCAAATAGCAAAAAGCCGAGGTGAGGCTCCTGTGTACATTTTTATTCCTGCCTCTCGGGTAAGGGGTAGACAGCCAGTTGAAACGAAGAATCACTCAGTTATCCATCAGCTGTGTTTTCAACACTACATAAAACTGATTCCACTGATTCTTGCTCAGAGGATGGCCAAGCCATTCAGCTGATTTACCATGGGCTTCTGGTTTTAAAATGAAGTCTGAAAAGTACTATTTAAACATATTAGGGAAAAAAGAAACAAATGTTCGTGTAGTTTATTATCCTTGCTTGGGTGGTAGGAATAGCTGGCTGATCGTGCACACACTGCCTAATGTTCTCAGGTACAACCAGAAAGGGAGTTGAGGCCAAGTGAGTTGAAAAAAAAAATGATAAAAACTTACCCAGAATATTGAACCCTAAGCATTTCAGCATTTCATCTCATCAAAATCTTTTCTTGCTTTTTTAATCCTTTAAAAGAATTACAACTATCATTAAATTAGGTATTTACTGGGGCACCTGGGTGGCTCAGTTGGTTGAGCGTCTGACTTCCGCTCAGGTCATGATCTCACAGCTCATGAGTTCGAGCCCCATGTCGGGCTCTGTGCTGACAGCTCAGAGCCTGGATCCTGCTTTGGATTTTGTGTCTCCCTCTCTCACTTCCCTTAACCCACTTGCATTCTGTCTCTGTCTCTCTCAAAAAATTTTTTTCTTAAATTAGGTATTTACCAATAGTAATGTAATAATATCTATCAGCAGTAATGAGTAACACCTTTTGAGCATTTCTCAAGCATTCTAAAGAGTTGTCACTCCTGATATATAAATATTTTGAAAACATGTTAGGAATGATTCAGTATTTTTTAAGGAAAGAGAAATGACACTTTAAGCACCCTGGCAAACACATCCTTTACCTATTTTTTTTTTCCAATGGTGGATTATATTCTCTGACATGAAATCTCTGTGGCCAAAACAAATTTTTTAATATTATTCACTTGTGTACTCATACTGAGTGCTCACATTCTTTTAATCATTTTCTGGACAAATTAAGTATTGAGCATAAATTTATTTGCATGAGAGTTATTACTGATGAGTAACTTCAATGTTCTTTGGTTGCATACCCTTACACATATATATTCCTAAATATGATACATTTATTTTAGTATTTTCACATATGTGAGTGATTTGAAGCCCTCCAATTTTCTATATAACTTTCTATATTAATAAGCATTATTGTAAGCCCTCCTACTTTCTATAGAACTTTCTTTTTTTTTAAATTTTTTTTTAACGTTTTATTTATTTTTGAGACAGGGAGAGACAGAGCATGAACAGGGGAGGGGCAGAGAGAGGGAGATACAGAATCTGAAACAGGCTCCAGGCTCTGAGCTGTCAGCACAGAGCTCCACGTGGGGCTCGAACTCACGGACCGCGAGATCATGACCTGAGCCGAAGTCGGCCGCTTAACCGACTGAGCCACCCAGGCGCCCCCACAGAACTTTCTATACTGATAATTATTATTATAATGTTCACGCAGGTTTGGTTGTAGTTGTTAACAGTCTAATGTCGTTTGGGCTCCTCCTCATTTCTTCATGGACTGGACAGGCCCAAAGAGCTAAATATGGTTTCTTCTATCTTCATTGCATTTACTTTCCAAATAACTCACCAGATCTCTCATCTTTGTTTTTTCCCTCTCTATTAATATAACGCTTCTCAGACTTTGCTGCATAGCCAACTTCATAGAGAAATACAGGAGCTATTGCATTGGAATCATGCTGCCATCTATCTGTCTTCCAGACTACTTCAGCAGGGCTGACTTTGAGGCAACTGCATTAGCGTCCTGATGACTGGCTTGTTCTAAGATTTTGTTCTGGGTAACCTCATCCTATCTATATGAAATTGAATCCAGAACATAGCTAAGGCTGGTGAAATGCTTCAGGGAGCTACTATCCATAAAGGATTTTCCACAGAGAACCACACAGCTCTCTAATCTTTTGGACTTAGATTTTGATACATCTTTAAATTACTAATAAAAGAAAGGCTAAAACAGACAGATGGGAATATTTCTCCAATGCATTTGAGAAATAATTGCGGGGCAACTATATTGTGCATAGTACAAGGGGGAAAGAACATGTGTGGAGTACTAAGTGCTTATGCAAGTACTATACTCAGTACAATCCGATGAACCAGTTCATCTCACTCACTCTTAGAGATGGGCAAACTGAAGCTGAAAGAGGTTCTATGATGACCCTGGCCAGCTGCTAATAATTTGGATTTTAGGACTATCTATTTTTAAATCAATGCATTATTCTACGCATGGTATTTCAAAAGCTAAAATATTCAGTGTCTACCCTAATAAAAATAGTTAAATGACAGCCATAGAAGTAAACTGTAATGCATTAGAAAAGCATAAGACATGCCCCAAAGCATCATGACATTAAAGTGAGAGATTGAGGGGCGCCCAGGTGGCTCAGTCGCTTAAACATCCGACTTTGGCTCAGGTCATGATCTCGCGGTTTTTGAGTTCGAGCCCCGCATGGGGCTCTGTGCTGATAGCTCAGAGCCTGGAGCCTGCTTAGAATTAATTCCCTGTCTCCTTCTCTCTTTACACCTCCCCTGTTCATGCTCTGTCTCTCTCTGTCTTTCAATAATAAATAAATGTTAAAAAAAATTTTTTTAATAAAAAATAAATAAAGGTCAGAGATTGATTTAATGTGATGAATGCCTGGGTGGGTGCCCTATGAAATTATCAGAAAGGAGGTGGGAGTTGAATGGGACCTAGAAATAAAGGTAAATGAAAAGGTACCTGGAATTAAAGGTCATACAAACTGAGGCGAAGGATAAAAATTCTAATAAGCGAGATGTTACAGAAATAACAAGCATGTCTCTTTCGAGAGGCAGGGAACAGTCTATACTAGTTGAGGAAAAATGTGAAACAGAACAGTGTCAGATTTAATTTCAAAGGTCACGTTATACTTGGTTATTATGTAAAGCTTTTAAAAGCTAATGGTAAATTTTTATTGGATACTACCCAATATAAAAAAGAGGATGGGGAACCATTGAATATCTGTGAGTAAGAAAATGACCTGATAAGAATGAGACTGCAATTGGTCTGGGGTAGGTGTGCAGGGTATAATGGAAGGGAAAGAAAATCAGAAGAAGGAAGAGTGCTGAGGAAGCAGATAATAGGCATGAGTGCTGTGAACCTGGATATAATGGCAGGAGCAGGTTGAAACAAAAAGTTTCAGAGAACCCGTGAAATGTTTTAGACAAGCATCTTCACTTTGGCAAAGATACATGGTCCATTCTTAAGGGTGTGAGGTTAACATGGGCGTTTTTATTAGTCTGTGTTTTTTTTCCACTGGCTGTTTCACATATATCGATGGCACATCTCATAACATGCAAGGCCACAGTCCATTATTCTAACCATGAAGTAGTTACAGACTGAAACCTATCTTTAAGGCTTCCTTACAATTTAATTCTTTGCAGACTTTTAGCTGTCCTTGAAAAGGGTACATTTTTTACTCATTCTTTTGGAGGGAGGACACTAGAATTAAATGTCATATACCAATGTTAATTTGATGACCAAAAGAGTACATATCATCAGACTTCAAAAATGAAAACTTAATACACACATTATTTTTATTTTTCCATTGTCACAGACATTTAATTTTCTTACAAACGATCCTATTTTAAAACTTCTAAAAGGCCAACTAAATAATGTTACATGGGGAATTTTAGATGGAATAGTAAGCAGATTCTTTGACCATGTTACATTGTGGGTTAATGTTTTTTACTACTACAGGAAAAATAATATTGATTTCTGAATGTAGGAGTGACTCTCATCAAGGGAAGCTTCCCTTATAGAACTCACTCTGTAAAGAGATGTTTTTCCTGAATCTCTTTTGTAAGGCTCATAATCTTTTTTTAAATGCGTTCCAGGCTCTTATCATAGTGGCACTCACATTTTACATAAGATTTGTAATTTAAACTTCTCTAATCTAAATGTGACTATGTAGAGTTAAGGCTACGTGATCACAAACAGGCAAATGTCTGCTTCCTTGAAATTTCATCTAAGAGTAATAAGATGTGTGTCAGTTATGAAACTTAGCCAAATTTCTGGGTAATGTTAAGTCTCAATTTATGTAGAGCTACTTCATTAGATAAGCAGACTTCTTAGAAGCCAGACCTCCAAACCAGCATTCGTAATAAAGAAAAAAGGGCTGTAATTCCCTCATTGTTATTGGTAGAATTTTCTGTTTATATTTGTTTTGGTTTTTCTATTTTTTTTTTTAAATGATCACCAGGCCCAGAAGATTATTTCTTGTATTGAAATGGAGATAAGAAGGAATTTCAAAAGTAGAGAAATGAGAAACACCATGCCGTTCCTTATCCAAAATATCTATTATCTAAGTATCGAAGCCTGGGAGTTTAAAAACCAAAAATCCTTCATCATTTCTTTTCTTACCCATTATTATTCTGGATAAGAACAGCCAGTAACAATAGGATGATGGTGACGATGAAGATGATGATGATGATGATAGTCTAAATTTAGGTGTTCATATAGATGGAGAATGGAATTGCTTGAATTAAAAAAGTGAGTATTGTCAGGGAGGTGAAGAGATTGGGATTGGTGAAATAATCCACCAGTAACAGTATTGAGACGGCTACATTTAGACTGAAGAGTGTGACGGAAATTAAATCTAAATATACAGCAAAAGGAAAACCGTGCAGGGGCACCTGCGAGGCTCAGTTGGTTAAGCATCCAACTTCAGCTCAGGTCATGATCTTGAGGTTTGTGGGTTTGAGCCCCGCGTCAGGCTCTGTGCTGACAGCTCAGAGCCTGGAGCCTGCTTTGGATTCTGTGTCTTCCTCTCTCTCTCCCCTTCCCTCATTTACGCTCAGTCTCTCTCTCTCTCTCTGAAAAAATGAATAAACACTAAAAAAAAATTAAGAAAAACCACTCCCCTTAAGAAAAAAAAGAAGATATAATTTTATGTAAGTGTTTTTAGTCCCTCCTTTCCAACAATGACTTCTGGAAAGCAGTTTCCTCATATCATTTTTTTCTAATCTTACCACTAATTTCTGCAGTTCAGATGCTTATCTTTATGGTGCTCTGTTCTCAAATACAATCATTGCTGGCCCAGACATTACTGTTGATAAAATGAAATTTATTATACCATATTATATTACACTCTAATATATATTGTTAGATGTGGGGGAAATATGTTCTCAAAGGTCCTGGTAGGGAAACTCCCATATATTATTCCTTCTTCTCCACAAGCTTGAGTTCATCAAATATACACATGAATGTAGGGACAGCTGCCTGAATTTTGTTTTAAGAGCCAGTTCTTCCTGAGTTCCTACATCTCAACAGACATCTTACTCTCAGACTAAAAAACATCCCTTACTCTCTGTTCCATAAAATGTAAATTTACCTATATATAACATTGTGCTCTGAATTAATCACTTTTAATCCTTCACTGAAGGTCAAATTGTTCCTGCAAATACAGATCTTGACCAATGGATCTCAAGATACCAAAATATAAAGACCAAAAAGCCTGGTGATTTAATAAGAAAATTATATTTGACACTGACATAAATCCTTTCACCAAAAATTGTCTTGAAGGAACACTACTTATATGATAGTCTCAAATTTCAGTTTGTCATTTTGGATATTTCTGAATGACCCCACTGATATATGGTATCTATGTCTTTGTAACTTGGATGACCCCGGAACCCATTATGAGGGACATAAGGTCGTTATACAGAGTAAGTGAGTGACCCTAGCATCTCTAAACACATACATCTTCACGAGGCTTTGAGTTTGCACATTAAAATGAGTTATTCCTGACTCTGGACAATGGAGAAGGTTCTTATAGAATAATAATAGTACATTCTCCATGCTATGATGAATAAGGTCAAGTTAGAGTGGGGAAATACACTGTGGAATCTTAACAGTCCTCCTTTGAAACACTTTGTTCTTGACTCTCAAAATTACCAATACAATCCTTAAATCAAGAAGTCATTCCGACATGTCTTCAATGAAGTGTAGTGCATTAGAATATATAGAAGCTAGAAATCCAATTGTCAAAATTTTAAATCAGGCTCCAGGTGACAGGAAAAAAATGATTATGACATTTAACATATTGTCTGCCTTCTTTTAAAAGACAAATTAATCCGTCTAAACTACATCTCATAACCATTTCAGCTTTCAATATAAGTCCAATTAAATTCCCTAAAGCTTAATCACACGAAGGAAAACAACTGGTAAAGTCTTTCATTAGAAGACTCCCTTACTCTCTGGTCCATAAAATGTATATTTACCTATATATAATATTGTGCTCTGAATTACTCGCTTCATTTCTTTTCATCTCATCACACTGGCAAACACCACAATTTTTCAGTGCAGGAATTGTGTCTTTATTCAACAACCATGTATGTTGTTATTTTCCCCAGGCGAAAATGAACAAAGCAGAATATACAGATGAAACTCAGTAAGTTCTGATCATTTAAGTTCCCCTACATGGCATCTTACTAGGCTCAGACAACACTGTCAAAGGTTCACGAGTGCAGTCAAAGCGTGGTATCTCAGATAAATGCACGATTATTCTTAATAACGCATAAATAAGCCCAAGATCATGTGTGTGTGTGTGTTTTCATTGTTGTTCCATGCTACGGCTATTACTTCTGCTCACCAAAATGCAGTTGATTTTTTTAAACATGTATGTGAATATTCTCGAAGTTATTATAATTTCTTTCCTTGTACTTTCTTTATAAAGCTGACAAATCACATGGACCTTCACACAAAGTTGCTTCTCACAAAGGGCAATTCCGCTGTGTCATCCAGGAGAGAAATTAGAGTAGCAACCCTTATTTGCAAACAGCAGAGCATTCAACCAAAAATGAATTGGTCAGAACGATTTGAACAACAAATAACAATAGGATTGCATTATAACCCAAGGAATAGCATACATATTCACGAGTCCATACTGGTACAGATAAGTGATGGAATGAAATACTGGGGAGGAAGGACAGCTCTTCCTCACAGAAGAATTCGATTAATGAAAGTTGAAGGAGGGGCGCCTGGGTGGCTCAGTCAGTTAAGCTTCTGACTTCGGCTCAGGCCATGATCTGGCAGTGGGTGAGTTTGAGCCCCGCGTCGGGCTTTGTGCTAGCGGCTCAGAGCCTAGAGCCTGTTTCAGATTCTGTGTCTCCCTCTCTCTCTGACCCTCCCCCGTCCATGCTGTCTCTCTCTGTCTCAAAAATAAATAAAAGTTAAAAAAAATTTTTTTTAACAAAGTTGGATGAATTAGGGAAATAGAAGGAAATCACAATTAGAAAATCACAGTAAGAACTGCTACAAGCAAGATCCATGGGCGAATATTAAATTAAAGAGAAACTGGAAATTTGCAGGCCCTCACAGTATGTCCCTCCACGTAATTATCTATTACGGACATAGTTTTAATGTACATCCACAAACTCTTTGATACTCCTCTCTAGGGGGTGAAACGAATTCCTCTTTCCCTTGAGTGTAAGCTGCACTTAGTGATTCAGTTCCAAAGAACAGAGTTTGGAAAGTGAAAATTAGTAAGCTTACAGTAGTAAAACCTGGTAGGCACCACCTTAGCCATATGACCAAGGTTAATATCACTTGTTATAAAACACTGATATCATGAACGCTCTCAGAGGATGAGGACAACACATCTCTATGTATTCTTCTCCAAAAACCTATCTCCACAGTCATTCATTAAAGAAAATATCAGGCAGGGTGCCTGGGTGGCTCCATCAGTTAAGCAACAACAGACTCTTGGTTTGGGCTCAGGTCATGATCTCATGGTTCATAGCTGACAGCATGGAGCCTGCTTGGGATTATCTCTCTCTCTCTCTCCCCCTTCCCCACTCACACTGTCTCTGTTGCCCTCAAAATAAATAAATAAATAAATAAATAAGAACAACAACAACAACAAAAACATCAGGCAAGGGTGCCTGGTTGGCTCAGTCAGTTAAGTATCTCACAGTTCGTGGTTTTGAGCCCTGCATCGGGCTCTGTGCTGACAGCTCAGAGCCTGGAACCTGCTCCAGATTCTGTGTCTTCCTTTCTCTCTGCCCCTCCTCCACTCACACACTGTTTCTCTCTCTCTCTTTCTCTCTCAAAAATACATAAACATTTAAAAAAATGTTTTAAATTAGATGAAACCAAGCTGAGGGTCATACTACAAAATATGTGACCAAAACTCTTCAAAAGTGTCAAGATCATGAGAGACAGAAAAAGACTGAAGGGCCATTACAGATGAGAGGAGACGAAGGGGCCGAGGCAACACTGCAATGTGACATTGAGGCTGAGACACTGGAACACCAAAAAGACACAGGGAAAGGCTCAAGAAACACAAATAAAATCTATAGCATGGTAAACAGGATCAGTGTTAATATCGTCGTTTCAATCTTGCCTTGTAAGATGTAAGATGTTGACCTTAAGGGAATAAGAGAACTCTCCAGACCCTCTCTGTAACTCTTCTTAAGGCTATAATTATTTCAAAATAAAAGGCTGTGTCTTTTTTAAGCCAGAAGGAATCTTCAGTGAGAAATTGGTTCAACCCTCTGCCTTTGGGCAGATGGCACATCACTCATTCATGATTTCAATCATTTATTCCTAGAATGCAAGCTCCATAAGAACAAGGAATTTCTCTGTTTTGTTTGCCACTGTCGCCTCAACATCCAGGTGTAATGTATGATGAGAGGAATATTTTTTTTAATGAACAAAAAAAAATATTTAATGAACTGGATATATTCTTACATCTTAAAACTAAAATAATGGCTGCTAACAGCAATAGCAACACACCTTGGGTATCAAGGGTCTTCTCATACTCTATTTTTTTTAAGCTATCAAATTCTCCTAAGCCACTTCTCATCTTCCTAGTTTTGGAGAGGTGAGATGATTTACTGACAAGGAATCACCTTGTGCCTCATTTCAAGATTCTTTAAGCATGAAGTTAGATGCCGCCTTCTGAAGATTTAATGAATAGCTCCGGTGGCCTCGGGCAGTAGGCAACCAGTCCAATGGAAAGTGATCTGGAACTCATTCCTGATCGCCAGGAACTTGTTAAATGATGTACTCTGTGACTGATGGGGGTTTTTGAGTTAACACTCTGCAGGAAGTTGACAGGGCACAGGTTACACTCTGCTTTATCTTCAAACAGGTTTTAGGAGGAAGAGAAAATAGGAGAGAGATTACAGACACCTCTGGTGAGAATTCTTTAAATGTGAGAGAGTTTCACCCTGCTGTCAGAAAGCTTCAGTCCTGACACTTTCCTCTGTCTAAACAGAATCATCTTTGGAGCATAAAAATGACAGGATATGGCTTTTCAGTCACAGAAAGGGTAACTATTGGTGAAGTGATTCAACCCCTGTAATCTGATACAAGAAAAAAACTAAATATTCTGATCCACATTCAAAATGTGCTACTTTCCAGCCAGGACACAAATAATGTTTCTGCTTAGCAACTGAATTGGCCAAAAAAAAATAACATTTTCTCTTCTGCTTCTTACCTCTCCATATTATATATAATTCTTGTTGAAAACCAAAGAGAACATACCATATGGATTTTTTGTGTGTGCTAATCTCATAAAATTACAAATAAAACTTTCACAGAATCATAACATCTGCTTCAGCCTTACCCTGGAGAAAAGTCGTCTTAGCAGAATCACGTGAGGACATATAGTTTAATGTCCAAGTTGCCTTCCACATTTGGCATTCACATTGTCTTTGAGAAGGCTTGAAGGACATCGGCAATAAATGCCAGATGAGGAAAATGAGTCTCTGGATAGAAAAGGGCTTTTTTTTTTTAAATATATTAATGATAGTATTATCAAAATTGAAATGTGCTATCACTTTAATTTGTTCATGGGAACCTATGGCAACATATTTTAATATGCATTTTCTTAAGAAACAAAGGGTATGTCTGGCTGCACAATGGAATGTCCAAAGAGTTTGACCTTTGCTTTCAAACTGGAACTACTTGAAGGGTGTCAAGTTAGAAGTCCACTGACAGGTCAGAAATGAGCCTGGTGCCTGCTACGCCTTTCTTCTATCTCCATGTCTCCTTTCACAGAGATCAGACCTAAATACTTCTCAGAGGTAACCACATAGTTTTCATTTCTATTGCTACCACCCTGGGCCAAGCCATTCTGTTTCTCCTTGTCTCCAATTTTGCTTATATTTATCCAGGGATGTGATGGTAAAACAGCTTTCCAAAAACAGCAGCAGCAATAACAACAACAACAACAACAACAACAACAAAAAACAAAACCTTACTTGTTTTGGAAGTTGAGTTTGCCAATTTCCAGCATGTAATTTCTCCCACCATGTCCTGTTGCAAGCTACGGACAGTGTAACAACCACTTAGCAAGACTCCTGAATATTTATTTAGCAATTGGCTCTCTTGTGCCAATGTGAGCTGACTCAAGCACACACTGTCTCCACGCATGGTTCCATGCAGCTGGTCTCTGTAATTTCCTTGCTTAAAAATCTTCAATAGCTCCCATTTCCCTAAGCACTGAGTGTCAAATCCCTCACTGAATTTATAAGACCCTTCACAGTCTGGCCCATGGCCACCTCTCCAGTCTAATGTGATGTTCCTCTTTAATCACACACCAGACATTGATTTTTTTAGCTCCTTATCCTCATATCTTGATAACTCCTACTTGTCCAGGGATCAGCTTAAATATTTGTTTAATTTGTTAAATATTTGTTGTCTGGGGAAACGAGCCAGCTAGGTGTTTCTAATATGTGCACTCAAAGCATTCTTCACATCAAAACACTCTCCAAAATCCATCAGGATTACTTGTGTAATTATCTTTTACCCTCAAAACTAAAGCTTTCTGAATCCAGGAGCCATGGCTTTGAGACCATCACTTTTTCTCCAGGACCTAAAAAAGTACCTGGTACCTAGTAGGTCCTCAAAGACTCATTAAATAATGACTTAATGGGGGATTTTCATCTCACGTAACTTCTCCTTAGTTATAGGAGCCTATTTATAAATAAAAGAAATTCATAGTTATGTTAAGAATTACAGTGTTTGCCATTTAGAGTCAAGTAAATCCCAGAAACAGAAAAGATCTTCAAATTCTTACAAGAAAAATATGGTTTACAAAGTAATATACTCTGAAAGCTGAGGTCTTATGAAATCAAAAGTCATGTAGTTTATAGTTATAATTGAAAAATGCCACCTAAAGAGGCATTCTGAGTATGAAACAGGAAGAACATTCTTTCCTACTCTAGGGCACACACTCTGGAGTCTTGGGTGAGAGCCTGGAACTCCACGATGAATTTTTATAAACTTGTCAGAGGTAATATCCACTGGGATCCCTGCATTAAGAAAGAAGTCAGGGTAGATGATCTTCAAGTTTGCTCCCAACTCAAGGATTCTGAGATACCATAAAACAAATATGAGTGGTGGGTGATGGTAGAGCTATATAGTCCGCTTCTGAGTCCACTTAGTTATTTGTCGTTGTGCCCTGGCAGTGACCTTGGAAGTTAGAAGAAAATATACCTGCAAATGGAGACACACTTCCACTGAGCAGAGCCCAGAAAGGAGGAACAGGGTAGCATGGTGAGAGTAATTTGCTATACAATCTGTCAACCCCTTATCTATTGGTAGTGTTGGAAAAAATTACCTTTAGAGATTTAAGGGACTAAAGATGTATGTAAAAACAAAACAAAATGCTTATGATACTATGTCTGTGAATTCTTTAACCATATAGATTCCTGGATGTGGTTTTCCACATAAATCATCCAAACATATTAGAGCAACTCATGAAGAATGTCTTATAAATATTAAAATGGGTTTTTGAGGGGCTCCTGGATGGCTCAGTTGGTTAAGCCTCTGACCTCAGCTCAGGTCATGATCTCACGGTTCGTGGGTTCGAGCCCTGTGTCGGGCTCTGTGCTGACAGCTCAGAGCCTGGAGCCTGCTTCGGATTCTGTGTCTCCCTCTGTCTCTGCCCCTCCCACTTGCTCTCTCTCTCTCTCTCTCTCACTCTCTCTCAAAACTAAATAAACATTAAAAAAATTAAAAAAGAAATAAAATGTAATTTTGCAAACTCAACTGAAATTATAAGCCCAGAAATAAGCAGTTCTTCATTCTTTCAGTTACAAGTCCTGCATAACTTCTATTAGGAACCTAAAATTAGCTCTGCAGGTGGCGATGGGGGCGGCCACCTGAATAGGACACAGTCTGTGCCCTCACAGTGTGCACAGTGTGGTGGAAGAGGCAGATGCTGTGTGAATACTTGTAATTGTCATAAAGGAATTGTCCTAAAGTTGTATGTGAACTATTCAGGAGCAGAGAGTGGATGCCATATGTTCTCTTTTAATTAGTTTTTCAAATGGTCACAGAAGGTTTTCAAATAGATCTTAGGTTACACATCTCCCTCCTCAAATTTTAACTTACCAGAAACTGTTGCATTAAATGTCTACACTGATTTTAAGTTGTATCACGTTTTCAAAAACGTTTAAAAGTGAAAAAAAAACCCCACCATGTTTGTACAGAAGTAATGAGATAATGAGGCGAAGACAACTTACAACATCTGACAGCCAAATCCCTGCTAGGTAAATTCTCCTTCAGTGTCTGGGTTCCAGCTTGAGAAGTTCACAGCATGGGATTAGGGGTAGCACTACACAATTTAAGGCAAGACTGAAAAGATTTGGGAGTTTCCAGGGAAAATTCAAGAGAGAGGAAAACGCAAATGAAAGAGGGAGAGAAGATAGAAAATTAGGGAAAAACTTTTTGGTCAACACTATGGGCCTACATGAGACTCCAGGAATTTTCATCTTGAACTTTAAAAAGAAAGAGAGGGGGGTTTTCATGACGTGTAAGACAGAGACAGGACTGGGTTCATAAGTGTGCAACCTGTATGGTCACTCCATGCTTTAATGCTTCACTGTTGCTGCCTTGAAATTCTAAATAACCCTTGGAAGTGTCTATTTTAGGTGAAGTCCAGTGGGAAAATGGAGCATATGTGTGAGCAGAGGAGATATGTGTGATATGCATGCTGCCTTTTCTTGCCACTTCATTTGTGTATAGTGGTCTCAGTGTTCTGTGAACCTAGAAATCCGACCATGTGTGGGAGTTCAGCCTGTTGTCTACTACTGAGTAACTGAGGACATTGAGAAGACCCTAGAAACCTCACCTTCAATTCCTGAATTTACTTCAGATGCAGAAAGAAGGCAATGATATTCTAAGAAACACGAATGACCAAGAAATCTTATCACATATCTTTTTACTTGCATTGCTTCTGTGTATTGGCTGACCATTTATGCAAAAAATATTAACAGCAAAGGAAAGAAAAAGGTAAGACAGCACATAGTCCTTTCTCTTTTCCTTCTTCCTTACTCCTCAATATGCCTAAGATAGACAACGTTGATAGAATGTGTACCTATTGAGAAATGAAATGAAAACAATAGAGTTAGTTTTGTACAGCATTTCTATTGTTCTAGTAATTATTATATATATATATATATATATATATATATATATATACATGTGCAAGTTACAAAATACAAATTGTGTAATTTCAGTGATTCTACACAGGAATTACATGCTCATATATTTGCACTTAAAACTGACAGGGGTGCCTGGGTGGCTCAGTCATTTGAGCCTCCGACTTCAGCTCAGGTCATGATCTCATGGTTTGTGGGTTTGAGCCCCTCATTGGGCTCTGTGCTGACAGCTCAGAACCTGGATCCTGCTTCAGATTCTGTGTCTCCCTCTCTCTCTGCCCCACCCCCTTGCGCTCTGTGTCTCTCTCTCTCAAAAATAAATAAATGTTAAAAAAAACTGACATTGCACAATATAAAGATGAACAGTAAAATTCATTCTAATCATTTAAAATTTTAATTTTCTTTAGAACAATAATAAAAAACAAATAAAAACATCATGGCAAGTTGAGAGAAAGTGCAGAGGAGAAGGAAAAGCTTTATATTTTAATTACTTTAACAGCACTTTTTCCTGCTTTTTTAAACAAGGGACTCCATAGTTTTCACTTTTCATTAGGTCCCACAAATTAGGTAGCTGGCCCCGTATATGCATGTATAATTATATATATGCCTAGAAGCAAAACAGAGAAAGAGAAAAAAGGAGGCAGAAAGATGAAAAGAGAGCAGTAGAAATCTTGTGCGCATGCACCCAGAGACAAAGCGAGGGATAGGGCTTTACTCCTCAGATTTTCCCAGATGACTTTTCAGCTTGGACCAGCTTTCTTGCTCAAGCTCTGGTTCATGAAATTCTTGCATGTTGATAAAACATTCCTTAGATGTTACATGTTTGATATGGAAAAAAAACTGTAAACTCATTATGTATACTTTAATTTTTTCAAGTTATATATATTTATACATACATATAAATACATATACATACGTATATGTACAAATATATGTACATTGCATATGTACAAATACATATACAATATCATCACCATTAGGGGGTTTTTAAAGTAGTCAACTGATATCTTTTGAATCTACCCTCAAATGTTAGCCAGAAACTGAACATTTCTCCCCACCTCCACCTCTACCAAGATCAAACTATCATCTGTTCTTACCTGAACTATCACAATGGTGTCTTAAGTAGTTTTCCTGATTCTGCCCCTCTCTCCCACACACATAGCCTTTTAACACAACAGGAAGAATCTTTTCAAAATTTCACATCTTGTGCCCCCTTTGCTCAAAACCCTTAAATGGCTTCCCTTCTGTGTGGAATAAAATCCCATTCCTTAGACTGGCCCCAAGGTTCTACAAGCTCTGGCTCCTGCTACTTCTCTGACCTCACCTCCTTCCTCTTACCTTTCCTGTCTTCACTCATCACAAGCCATGTTGGCTTCTTTGCCGTTTTCTAAGCATGCCAGCCATGCTCCTTCCTGGGGACTGGCTCTTCCCACCTCCTTGAATACTTTTCCCCCAGATACCTCAATGGCTTGCTCCTCACCTCTTCTTAGTGAGGCCTTTTCCATTCACCCTTTTTCAAAGTACAACTCCAACTTCACAGCCTTCCCCACTGCCGCTCCCCCCACCTTCCTGTGCATTCCCTCTTCCATGTGGGGTGAGCTTCTCCATAGCACTTATCACCATCCAGCACTTTGATCATTTCACTATTTTCATTTTAAATTGTCTGTCCCTTGGGATACATATAATCTCCATGAAGGCAGAGACTTCTTTCTGTTTTGTAAAATGCTGTATCCTCAGCATTTAGAACAGTAACTAGCACTTATTGGGAACTCAATAAATGTCTGTTGACGAAAGGAACACTGGATTAACTAACAAGATGTTAGTGATAGTGAGTCTCCAAGAAGACTAGGTTTCTGGGTTTTGTGACTCTGGGGAAACCAATGTTAACCCTTGTATATCATTGTAACCTTTTTTTTTTTCTTGATTTTCTTTGTTTTAATTTTACTCCCTTTAATACCTTGACCTTAATTGTACAAAATCCCTTGTCACCGGAGAGTGGTGAGGTGTAGAGTACGGTCCTGCAGACACTTCAGAGAGTCTAGAGAAGCTGTCAGGGGCTTGTATCCAGCAGCTTAGTCAAGCACTTGCCCTGATTAACACCTTTGTGTATTCTCAGCATGTCTATGGATTTGTTTTGGTGCTGGCGTTGACTTTTTGGGGGATTCTTTGTCCAAATGGCCTCTTCTGCTTCTGACTTGTATTCAGATATGAGAATTAACCATGCAGCTTCAATATTAATACACTTCCCTTCATGCAAGCAAGCCTGATCCCACAAATCTCAGTTTAGCTATTAGTACTTGGGACCTAAAAAATAGAAAAATATCAAATATTTTTGTATATATCCTTTCTAACATACAATTGTTTTTAGAAAATTATAAATGTTTTGAAGGGCTGATTAATATTTTTGTCTATATAGTCAAAATTACTTGTTCTAGAAGCCAAAATGTGTATTTTCAGAATTCTTTTCATTGCAAATAAGAGAAGTTCATCTCAGTTTATGAATAAAGTGAAGAAGTCTAGGGATAAAGAGGGCTTCTGAAATATCTGTATTCAGGTATTCAACTAATACCATAAGAATCTCTCTCCCTCTCTCTCTCTTTCAATCTTTCCTTCTTCAGACAGTTCATGCCACACACAAGATAGCTGACTAACCCCTGACTATATCCTGCCAACTTACTAAGCCCAATGGAAAGAGATAGTTTCACTAACATCTATGTTGAAAAACTAAAGAATTTTCCTGATGGAGATCACATGCCATATGTTCATTCCTTAACTAATCTCTTTGGCTGGAGGAAGGAATACTCTGGTTGGGGTTTATGACCACCATGGCCACCCCTGTGATAGATGAATGGAGTGAGTAGGGTTATCACAACCACAGGATCAGGAGCTTCTTATACTGGAAAGCTCTTACCATCCCACTCAATGCAACCAATCATAAAAAATTCAGTGGGCTGTTACTTACAGCAACTATTTCTAGGCGAGTTGGATACTTTAGATCTCTAGAAAGGGAGTGGCTTCCAGAATCAGGAAGCATGATTTGGAAGTGGGCTGGATACCCAAGGTGTATCAGATGCCTTCTATTTGTTACATATATCGCTCAATTTGCTACATGTGACCACACTCATCTCCTCCTTAGTCTATGAAATAACCCTGTGAGGTAGTTTATTATTTTTCGTTGAGAAAGAAAATTGACCTAGGCCATAAGCTTGGTCACTCAAGAATCAGAGCTTAATTTTGAACTCAGATCTAATTCTGAAAAACATTCACTTTTCAACATATGGTAATATTCTTACTTGGAAAATGTTGGTGCCCTGACAAAGTAAATAGAGGTTCTTATTTTGTCTTACTTTCTCTCTTCCTTTCCTTTGAGAAAAAAGACATGTTGCCTGTTAGAAGTCAACTCTGAGAAAGGAATCAATTCCTAGGACCTGGGAGCATGGATTCTAGAAAGGCTGTGAGGTCATTAGCATTGAAAGCAGCAAGAAGGATGGAAAAGGGCTTTAGTGGTGAGCTTTAAATGGAATATTTCCTTTTCCACTATCATCCATAACATGAAAGGATAGAGATTTGCTGGAATTTCCCACTTCTATATGTAATCAGTAAGGTTATTCTCTGTCATGGATTTTATATTAATTATTGGCATGAAAAGCCCAACTGCTTTATTCACTTATATAATAACAATATATTGAATTTTTACTATGAGCTAATCATTAAAAAAACAAAAAAACCCAAAAACCTCAGGGCATAAAATCCTAACAAAACAGTAAATATTTAAACCAGTGTTTCAGATAAATCAAGTACAAAAAGAAAGGCCAAAATTCAGCTAAATCAACAAAATCTCATGCAGGTCACCTTGTGCACTTTGATGGTTCTCATCCTCCCAAATCTTGAGGAAGAATGTGTTATGGCCAAGTTCAGTTCTTGTTCTTCCTCCTACAAAATTATAGTAGACTATGAACTTGTGGTTTCTGTCCAAGTGAAAACTTCCCACGATTATGTTCCTGACATTTTACTATATAAAAACGTAAAATCTAAATTCTCTACAGAAACAGAGGATTTCAAAATTAAACCTGGAAGAGTGAATAGTTCAAAACATACGATCTCTCAGTTATTTGAAGTGACCTTTCACGACACTTAGTTGGAGCCACGAAAGAGCAAAAAGTCCTTCATTTTTAGTTTTCATAGAACTAAATGTATAAATATCCAAAGCCCCAAAGGGAGCTTGACTGAGTTGTTCAATCCAGAATAGAAATCATCAGTATCCACAAATATGTACGCAGATCAGCCTGTATAGTTACTCAGTTCCTACAAGATTATGTCCTAAATCTTAGAATGGCATCCTTGGGTTTCTATGTTCAGATGCCTGCTGACCTTTACATGTGACTCAAGTAACATCTTCTCCCTCTTTCAGTATCTAAAGGCCTTGCCATTTCCAGAGTCATGCTGCTTTTTGCCTCTGTACATTTACGTGTGCTTATTTGTAGGGGAAAAGTCTTTTCCACATTTTTAGAGCTAGCAAACTCTAATGCATTCTACAAAATTTAACTCAAAATTCAGAGTACCAAAGGAAAAAGTTCAACTCATTGTCTGTTATCTCAAAGTGTTTTTAAAAAATTTTTGCATATCCTTATTAGAGCTCTTTTATTACATTAATTTACATTAAATTAAATTACATTAAATTAATTATATTTAATTATGTTATATTTTACTTCATTTAGGGTCATTAGACTGCAAGTTTCTCAAGACTCTTCTTTTATTATCTTTATGCTTTCAAATCCTAAGAGTGCTTTTGTATCCTAGGAGGTGCTCAGTTAATAGCAGTTTGACTAATCACTTTCTTGAACATCTACTACATACAAAAAAGTTATTCTCATTACTCAAGATAAAAAGGGACATAAATAATGCTTCTGGCCTGAAGAAGTTTGCAATCTGCTTACAAACACAAGACACAGGAAATAATATTAATATTAATAATGACAAAAATAATAGAAAATATTTATGTAACACCTGCTATATGCTGGAGACCAATTGCGGTAGTGTTTTTTATGTGTTTTAATAACTTAATCCTCATAAAAGTACCTATGAGGTAGATATAGCTTTACCAGTGAGGAAACTGAGGCACAGAAAAAATAAGGAATTTACCCAGAGTAAGTGGTGAAATGGGGACAAAATCCCAGGCAGTCTACATTTAGAGTCATTTCAAGCTATATATTATTCTGTAAATGACCTAATACAATATTAAGTTTATTAAATTAAATTGAAAAGACTAAATATTAAAATAACCATATATTTATTTAATAACACATGCAAAATTTCTACACAAAAATATTCCATAATTTTAATTCACTTTGAACCAAGGAATTTTTTTTTCAGTCCCATACCTCCTCTCAAATATCATTAAACTCGTAGAAACTACGCACAGCATCTTCTTAGGAACCTCTCAGAAGAGTAAGACATTGGTCCCAACTGCCACTCCTTCCAACCAGGGCAGCTTGCTTCTATTTCTCTTCTGTATTGAAAAAGTACTTTTAAAATCACTGTTATATCTGATATGTGTAAGTATACATAAGACTCAAGATTAGCCCTAGATAAAAACAGAAAATTAAGTAGTATCACATACCTCTGCGATCACATACCTCCCTTCTATTTCCTTCTCCTATGTCAACATAATCACCCTCTACAGCCACTGTTAACCTATGCATAGGTAAGCTAAACTTTTCGTGAAATATACAGGAAATGCTTCCCAAACCCTGACTTCATTAACTACCGGTGTCCTGAACTTTTCATCCCAGCTTGTCCTCCTGTCCTGGCCAATGCTATTTTCAAGTCTGTACTTGATCACCTCTACTTCTTGTCTCTATGAATCCGCATTTAACCTTGGATTTGATGCTAAGCACATGTTTACTCCAGCACTCACTATTCTTGATCTTGCTTCCTAAATCACTCCAGGTAAAATTCCTGCTCTGGTAGACATCACACTGCTGCCAGTCCAGATCACCAGTATTTAGCAAAATATCAGAAATCTGCGGGACATTGACGGGGCCTATGGCAATACCTTATCTAGAGGTTCCAGCTTCTCTTTTATAGAGATTCTTGTAAACTCTTAAAAAATGGACTTCTGTTGGTAGTTTAAAACATGCCAGAGGTTTGGGCTCCAGAGGCCTACCCATCAGCACCATGGGAACTGATTTTTCTGACATGCCTTATCTTCCAAACTCATGTCCAAAAAACCAAATACATTGTCACCCATCTCTCCCATTTCATCATTTTTTCCATTATAGTATCTTAAATATAAGGCTTTATATATACATGGTACTGCTCTCAACTCTAGAAACCACGAATTATGGGCTTTAAAATAAGGCCACATAAGTTAAAATATAGCCAGGAAGTAGAAAATCTAACCTACAAGATCTTCAAACCTATATATATATATATATATATATATATATATATACACACACATACACACACACACGCATATATATGTATATATATAGTTAAAATATATATATTATATATATTTGTATATTTTTAAAATATATATATTTTATATATAACCATATACATATATATATGGTTAAAAGACATATAACCATATATATACATACATATATACACGTATATATATGGTTAAAAGACAAAGTGTCATTAGTAACAGGCCTACTCAGTTATCATAAGTTGCATCAAATGTAGTGTTTCATAACCTTCAACATTATGTGCTTAAGGTAGATAGGTTTGTCAAGAAGGCAACTATTCCAATATTACTGAAGTCTGTCTTGTGTCTGGTGCACTTTTCCACGGGACTTGATAAATGAGCAAGAGACACAAGCACCACAGGATGTAGATAAGATGGGCTGAACATAAAAATGTGTAGAAAGGGAGAAAGCTGGAAAAGAGACACAAAAATAGAAGTTGAAATAGCATGACCATCAAATTCTAAGAAGTTAAATCTAATAAGCAGTCTTTTGTACTCTAGGGATGGCTAGAATCTTTTTGAGGCAAGAATCATGTGGTCCCTAAGGCCATAGGTAGTCTGGTAAAAGATAAAGACCTCTGTAAACAATCCCAACATAAGAGGATAACTTGGATATGAGCTCAACAAAGGACTATCAATCATGTATATAGCTTTAAAAAATGGTGAATGGAGGAAATAATCTCACAAGAAGTATCTTCCCATACAGAGGACACAAAGAGCTATATGGCTAATACTCACTGAATTTTAGAGGGATGTCATTTGGGAGTTTCTTAACATGGTTTAGGACTCAATTATCTGACCATGTCCATCTTGTTACAGTTCTTTAAATATGATTCCGTTTTTTCCTTCCTCCCTTCCTTCATCCCCTCTTCCCTCTCTCCCTTCTTCCCTTTCTACCTCTTTCAACAAATACTTATTTAATTCAAATTCTAGGTCAGGAATTTTGCTAAATGGCTCATGTCTTTATGCATTGTTTCCCCAAACTAGCAATCCAGCCCATACTCCTGAAAAGGAATCCATATACCCAATGAATCTTGAAGTCATACAGCCTAGGATTCAATCCAACTGTGTAGCCTTGGGCAAATTACTTAATCTTTCAACTGCTATATACTCATCTATAACCTAAAAGTGATAGTTACATATCCATTTCCTAGTTTTGTGGTAACTATCAAATGAGATAATCCAGATAAAGAATTTAATAGTATACCTGAGGTATAGTAATTGCTCAGTAAATTTTAGATATTACTCCCATCACTGTTTGTAAGATTCATCATGGCATCACTCTAAACCATCTGTGAACCACTCTCCAAGTCTGAACTAGCCTTCTTTTGGGATCCTATAGCATCCTGTGTGTGGTCAGCAGATCCCACCCCCCTCAGTTGCTTCCAGGTTTACAAGGAGTGTGGTCATGAGACAGTCTTCAGCTGACAGCTTCAGACTCTGGCTCAGCTGCAGAGAATGACCTCACCCAAGGTCATGTCATTCATCAAACAGCCTGCATCTGGCCACTAAGCAAAGAGATTTATAGACTTGGACTGACATGGGACAAGTCTGATGGGCAATACTGCAGATTGTCCCACTACGTCAGCCAACACTTTGGCAGACCTGCGTTAGTTCCAATTTTCTCTCTGCCCAATCCTGTTTTCCGCCCACTACTTTCACACTTTCACTACTTTTATTAGGGATAAACATCTTGTCCCCTAAACTTCATCTTAGTACCTGCCCTCAGAGAACCTAACCCAAGACTACACCATAGCTCTGTTCTATTAGTTTATTCCTCTCCCAGACTAGACTGTATGTTCCTTGAAGACAAGGAGAATTCTATTTAGCCCTGTACCTTCAGCACCTAGCAAGTGTTGATCAAACAGAAAACACTCACTCAGATACTGTACATTGAATGACTAAAAAATAGGCAAGGAATCAGCTTGAAAGGAAAAAAAAATTAAATGTGTTCAGTCAAATTGAATCATCATTATAATGATTCTGTTTCATCTTAACTTAAAATGCTTCCATGAATGAGGTAGAAGCTCTTGTACAAATTACATATGCAAAGGTAGAAGAAGTAAGTTTTATCAGCAAATTCAACACTGCTCTGGATAGAACCCTCTTAACATTTTAACAGCTACAGAAACTATTTTTTCTTTTCAATGCTTACTACACATACTTGGAGGATCCAATAATGAACAATGTATGTACGACATCTGGTGGCTCCCAGATAATGTTACATCGAACTTGCCTGGAGTCTGAGCCACAGAGCTGGGCGATCACACCAGCCTGAAACTTGGCTCATATTGAAATCCTACCCAAGATTAACATAGGTTGCTTGCCAGTGTTGGGAGGATAGGAGTTATTAAGTTTACCAAAGACGCCAGTTGTGATGAAAGTAACAGCCCCATTCTTTCAATCCTTTGATTTATAACGTCTTCAGAATTAATAATCATTCATCCAATTAAATGCTGTTGGTCTGGGCCTCTGGCCAATTCTATGTCATAGGAGGTGATAAGACCCATTAGCTCCGAGCCTTAAATTAACCAGCATCAGGCCCAAGGGAAGTATGTTGCCCAAATGAGCCACCTCCCTCTAATTCCAAACCTTCATGACTGATGCTAGAAAATATCTTCATTACATTGCTGCTGTTATGGTCAAAAGAACAGATTTAGATCCTACAATTAATAAAGCTTAAGGTCTCTTGATAGTTTTTCAACCATTAGTGGATTGAAGTTACATTTTAAAAATCTATGCACATATTATGTGACCTAATATAAACTTACGCAAACATAAAACATCTAGAGGTAGGGAAAAAATCAGAATTTTATGTGCTGTTGATGATGTTACAAGAATACACTCTGGTGACCAACACATTGACTAGATTAAAAAAATACTCTCAGAAATGGAAGAACAAACTTTTGTGCTTTATTAATAGGTAGCAGGACTAAATGTCAGATTATGTTTATTTGCTTTGTTTGGACAAGTGACTTTACCCTTGATTTTGTATGTATTCTTATATTTTCTGTTGAAAAATAAATTTAAATAGCATTGAGATATATAATTCATACATCAGGGAAATTAGGACATGACAAATAAAAATTTAGGAAACATTTGCTAAGTAGCTGCAGTTTCTTTAGGAAACAAAAGAAATCCACTAAAGCTAGGTTAATGTTTGGTGCAGTTCACATGGATTTGAGCATATGCTACTTTGCAATGGGCTAAAATGTGGGCTTTTCTTTGAACTACAAATCCTCAAAAATAAGAACTGATGAAAAGGGTCAGCAAAGTTAAATCACCATGGAAATCCAGGCAGTTTTACACTCTTCACTTTCAAAGTTGACAAGTGTCATTGGGTTGAGGTCAACATTGGTATTCAAACAAGAGGGTGATCTACATTCCTTATAACTAAAGTCTAACAAACATTTTTATAATATTTTATTAATGGAAATTTCAACATGCCCTCAACCTTTGGAATTCTATTAATAAACATAGGACTCTTTCTCCAACAGTGATATTAGAAAAGATATCTTTATTAGTTTTCATTTGTACATATGAATTGTCTAAATTAAAATTATCAGAATTTATTGAATGTGGTTCAGAGAAAAGCCAGGAGACTTTCTGGATCAAATTACCTCCTAGCCTATTTTATTCCATTTGATTTATAATGACTTGTGTATAATCTCCTGACTACAGAGTTTACTACAAGAGTTTGATTTGTCAAGGAGACGAGACAATTTTTGTGCTTATTGCCTGCTAGAACACATGCTACAAGTTCACAGGTTAGTAAACGTGTCCAGATATGAGCATACACTCGCTGGTTTTCAATTCCCTTTCAATTTTTCATGCTTACTTCTCAAGCTTATCATTATTATTCTTGAACTTTGAATTTGAAATCTTTCTCAAAAGTTACCCTCATTGCTTCCTATTGTAGATATACATCTGTAGAACCAAAGTAGGCCAAATCTGTATTTGCTAAGTGCTAGAGTTTTATTTAGCAAAATTTTGCTAAGTAAATAAAAGAGCAGAATTTTAAATAGAGCTGATTGATGACTTCATGAAAATCAAACCCTAATTTTACCATAGAAATTCTGCAAATTCAGAAGTGGACAAGAAAATATATGGACCTAGTTACTTTTTAAAAATACATACAAAAATCCCCACCTCATTTTTAATTGTAATGAATTATCATATTATAAAATAGGTAAAAAAAAGATCCATCACAGGGAAGTATGTAAGGACAGGAATCATGACCATCAAGAGGAAGAACGAAGGAGGGCTTACACAGAGCAATCAGCTTGCAAGACGGTTGATGATCAAATGGGAACACACCACTGACTGGGAAACTGAGGAAACCTACAGGGGCTGGAATCCATCTGTGGGCTCTGGGTCTCGATCAGGGACCTTGCTCTTTCACCTGTTAAACCTGGAGATCTTGGGCAACTTCTTAAACATTTTTGTGTCTCTATTTCCTGCTCTGTCAAATGAGAGTAAAAAGTACCAATGTCTTGAAGTATTAACTTTGGCACTTAATACTTTGGCCTATTACTGGCACATGATACGTGTTACCTGTCGTTATAAAAAGAGTTTTTGATAGAATCAAATATTGTAAAAAAGTAAAGAAAAATAATCAAAAAAGACATTCAGATAATAATCATGAGGTTGGACAAAATTAAATGTGACACATTAGAGGAAGAGAAAGTTTTTTCTTTGAAATTAGGGGAAAAGTACTGAGGACTTGGGCTTGAAATATCCCAGCAGAGTTTTTGTTAAAGAAAATGCCAACTCCTCCTTTTGGTCTTTTGATATGAACTAAGGGAAGGGTTTCACAGAGTTCACAGGCTCCCAGACAAATGTCCCTATTAAAGTCCTTTCATCAAAATAGAGAGAAAATTATTTGAAGGGATTAATGAGTGTGAGCATGGGAAGAATTATTCACAATGGAATATGGATTCCAAAGGATGTTGCCAAAACATTACCACAGTTAGGAGAGGAGTGAAAAAAAAAATCGGCAGTAAGAAAGAACAGAGCACTAATAAAGATATATGGAAAATAAGATAAAGTCAAAGTCTGAGAAAATAAGTACAGAATTAAATCATCACACATGTCCTAAATTTGGTGCAAATTATATTGGTTCTGGAACTGGCTGAGCTTCCCAGGTGCTGTCTGGGTTGGTTTCAGAGAGATACTGAAGTCCCAGGGAGAAAGTAACCAAGTGCATCAAATATCCATGTTTGGTCATGCAGCAGACACAATGCCATATGTTCCCCAAACCCCGTTTTCCTTTCCTCCTGACCACATAGCTAGATCCGGTTGTCATTGTGTCTAACAGTTAGGTGGGGTAATGAGATTGAATTATCCCAAATGGGGTGTAGAAGTTGTATTGTACATTATTTTCAGCACTAGCTCTTCTGAAAAAAGTAAACTTGGTATGCTTTTCTTCTCTTTTCCTTCATCTGCCAGCCATATTCAGAAGTTTTGGGGAGGCTCTAGAGGACTATGGAACCATTATTTGGAAAAGGCTTGGGTCATACAATATCATTGTCTCCCTATTCCAACCTTCATTTGTGACATGAGCAAGAAATAAAATTTCACTGTGCCAAGACACTGAGATTTCGTGAATATCAGTTAAGTCCCCACTGATGAGAACCAGGAATTCATCTTGGATTTGGCAAAACATAGGTAATTGACAACCTAAGTTTAGTTTTTAGTGGAATGGTGAAAATGAAAGCACGATTGCAATATGTTCGAGAGACAATGTCAAGAGCACACAGTTGTTTGGGGAGTTTTTCTGTGAATGCAGAAAAGTTATATATATATTATAAAATTATATATATTATAGAATATATATAATATTTGCATCCACACACCTATAAACATACATATATACATATATACAAAAATCAGTGACCAGGTTATATGTATAATGAGGGGTGAAATAGGCACATTAATAGCCCCCCCAAAGAGGTCCACTACCTAATCCCCAGAATTTTTGAATATGTTAAGTTACGTGGCAAGGGGGAATTAAGGTTGCAGGTAGAATGAAGCTGTTAACCAGCTGACCTTAAGGAGATTATCCAGGTGGGCCCAATGTAAGCACAAGAATACTTAAACAGGGAAGGAGGAAGCAGAGGAACCAGAAGCAGAGAGATGTTGTCGGGGAAGGACTCGACTGGCCGTTGCTGGCTTTGGAGATGGAACGAGTGGGTCAGCTGGGAGGAGCTGGAGATAGATTCTCCCCTTGCGTCTCTGGAAAGAACACAGCCCTGATAACCTCTTGATTATAGCCCAATGAGACGGCTTTTGGACTTCTGACCTCCAGAATGGTAAGATAATAAATTTACATTGTTTTAAGCCACTACGTTTGTAGTAATTAGTTACAGAAGCAGTAGAAATCTAATATGGAGGACATTCTAACAAAAACAACCAAAAATGGTGTGTCTAAGAATATACTTTATAGGGAATATGTTGTTCCTATCTGAAGAAAATTACAAAACTTTACTGTAAATTATAAAAGAAAATAAAAAATAATTGGAGAAACATAATATGTTTCCAAATAGGAAGGCTGAATACTACAAAGGAGCTCAATGTTCTCAGACTTACATATAGATTTAATGCAATCACATCCATACCCTTCAAAGACCCTTTTTATTATTTATGACTAATAAACTTAGCTCAAGCTAGGGTATTGTTATTGTTTCAGTGATTTTTGTGTTGGAAGAGTAAACTGGAAAACACTGAAAATTTGGATGGTCTCCACCTCTAATTTCTGCTTCTTTCCTCAGATTAATTTCTTTACTTTCTACAGGTGTTTTCTTCATACTCTCGGGAGAGCAAGGGACATGGTTTCCCTGCAATATAGTCATTAAACTGATTGGCTCAGTCTAGGTCAAATAACCGTTCCTAAACTAATATGTGTAGTCTGAAGAATGGACATCATAATTGGTCTAGTCTAGGATACTAGCTAGTCCTATAGTCAGAAAAGATGAGTCTTTTACCAGAAGGAGAGACACAGGTAAACACAAAATTTCTCAATACAAATCTAATTCTAGGAATCTATTCTAGGAAATAAAGATGGAGAAAACTATGTAAATGTATTTCATCATTGTGTTATTTATAAAGGTTATTGAAACGATCTAAATATCCAACAATAATAAATAGTAAATTAAATTATGGTCTAACCACACGATGAAATACTTGGCAGTCATAAAAAACATTTTCCATGAGTTTTTAGGACTGACTGATAGAATTCACATTCCATGGGAAAATACTCAAGGTATTAAAAAAAAAAACACAAAGAATGTATATTATGGCCCAATATTGCTATATATATATATATATATATATATATATATACATATATATATAAATTCACCAAATATTATCAATATGTATATCTAGATAATCAGATTACATTTTCTTTAATCTTCTCCATATTCTAATGAATAGCCTCAAGTGATATATTTAGACTGTTTGTAAATCTATATATATATAATATATATACAAAACTGTCTTTGTGAACTGTATAAACATTCAACTAATATAGACACATCTTTTGCTACTAGTACCCAAGGCTATAGTACAGTACTTCTCAAGTTTGATCAGGCATCATAATCCCCTTAGATGACTACTTGAACACTGATTGCTGGGCCCCATCCCCACAGTCTCTGATTCAGTAGGTATGTGGTGTGAATGGAGAATTTGCATCCCTAACAAGTTCCCATATGATGATGATAATGATCTAGGGACCACAGTGTGAGAACCAGTGCTCCAATCCTATTTGATGTCATAAAATTGCTTGTACACTCTGCTTAAGTGCCTTTCTGAACCTCTGTCTAGCTTCTCCCTCTTCTTTCCAATGTATTGGAAAACCATGGCTTCTTGTCAGCCTAAATCCTCCCTGATCAGAAATCCGATGAGACATTACCTCTCCTGAAGGATTACTTCTTTAATTTCCTAATCTGGATCAGGTGACTTTCCCATTGGCTCTCAAAGCATCTAGAGCTGATTTCTACCTGACTCCACAGGGCTCTGCAAGCCTCCGTTATGGCCCCTAGCATAGCTTTGAGTAAAAGAATGAGCCTATTGTCTCTTTGGATCTATAACTATGTAAGGTCATTGTTGTTGTTCAGTCAAATTGTACAAATCAGTAAAACTGAGGTTCACAGAGATTAGTTTACTATTTCAAGGTCAGCCAAATAGTTAACAGCTGGGTCAGGTCTCCACTCTAGGTTTCTTGATTGCAAGTCCTGTATTTTCTGTATTCCCTGATACTCTAATCATAGAGGATACAAACTATGCATCTAAAACTGTTACTTCTCCACTGTGCACTACTGTGAGATCAAATTGAATCAGAAATAATGGGTCTGAAGCCTGCATCTTCACAAAAAGCCACCTGAAGCAGGGAAGTAGGAGACAAAAGAAAGAATTCTTTTTTAAAAAAACAAAAACAAAAAACTTGTATGCCTCTGGTAGCTAAATTAGGAATTTTTAGAACAGTTTGATTGAAAGAATTCACATATGACACATTTACCCATTTTAATGTGTCCAATGTGCAATGGCTTTCCAGCAATACAAGGTGTGCAGCTATTACCACAGTCAATTTTAGAACATTCTCATTATCCCCCCAAAGAAGCCCATACCCTTTAGCTGTTACTCTTCAACCCATCTCCTCAGCCCTAGGCAACCACTAATCTCTCTCTGTAGATTTGTCTGTTCTGGATACTTGATTAAATAGAATCACTGAAAAAATGTGGTCTTTTGTGACCTTCCTTTACTTAGCATAATGTGTTCTGGGTTCATGTCGCATTATAAATTAATAATTCACTCCTTTTTATTTCGCTGTATAGTATCCCATATTTTACCTGTTCACCAGGTGATGGACATTTGGATTATTTCTACATTTTGGCTACTACTGAATAATGCTGCTAGGAATGTGTACAAATTTGGGGGCCTATATTTTCATTTCCCTTGGGTATACACCAAAGGCTATAATGACTGGGTCATATGGTAATTCTGTTTAACCTTTTGAGGAATAACAAAACTGCTCTCAACATGGTTACAACATTTAATTTATTTTTTAAGTGAATTTGCGCAAATACTTAAGTTTTATTTGGATTGTGCAAAAACAAACCTAACCAAAGTATTCACTTTTTGGTCAGTTATTCATGTCAGATCAACACAACGGACAGTCTTCTGGGGTTGGGGGGCAGGGGAGATACTTGTGAAGCATTCTCACCCTCCTTCTCCATCCTAGATGTCCTATCTGTCACCCATGGCTGATGTGTCATTTCACTTCTTACCGAGTACTACTAGCCTGACCATTTCTGAAAGCCTGGAATAAGGCCTAATTGAGTATGTATAGTAGTTTATATATGTCACTTCATGTAAGAAATGGAAAAAGCCTTGGTGAAAACATGTGGGGCTTAAACAGCTGATTTTTCATTGCTAATCATTTGTAACTACTTCACATATTTCCCCTAAATTTATGGGAGACATCATGCCATTAGAATAATAACCAAGATTGTTTCCCATTTCAAAAAGATGGTTTTATTCATGTTTCAATTAGGCTTTTCCATAATCACAGGTAGGCATCTTCAAGAACAGAGCTCTGGCATCTTGTACCCTACAGGATAACTCCTCGTTTCTTCCCAGAATTGTTGCCCTTAGGCATTGCCTGGTGGGTTTATTTGGAGTGGCTAAGAATCTTGCCCAGGTTTTAATCTAGGCCTCTTGTTGTACATGATTGTACATAAATTCTTGGGAATACTCAAGTTCAGTAGGAAGAATGAATTCTCAACTGGCGTGTATGATCCTTGCATAAGGACTTCATTTTTAAGTGTCTTTTTTTTTAAGTTTATTTTGAGAGAGAGCACAGCATAAGCAGGGGAGGGGCAGAGAGATTAGGAGAGAGAATCCCAAGTAGGCTTTGTGCTGTCAGCCCACGGAGTGTGACACAGGGCTTGATCCCATGAACCATGAGATTATCAAAATCAAAAGTCAGACACTGAATCCACAGAGTCACCCAGGTGCCCCTAAAGCTGTGTTTCTTTAAAAAGCTTTGATACGGGCACCTGGGTGGCTCAGTAAGTTAAGCGACCGACTTTGGCTCAGGTCATGATCTCATGGTTCATGAGTTCAAGCCCTGTGTCAGGCCTTGTGCTGACAGCTCAGAGCCTGGAGCCTGCTTCAGATTCTGTGTCTCCCTTACCCTCTGCCCCTTCCCTACACACACACACACACACACACACACACACACACACACACTCACTCTCTCTCTCTCTCTCTCTCTCTCTCTCTCTCAAAAATAAAAAAACTTTTTTTTTTAAAGAAGCCTTGACAAACCGGTGGGGGGGGGGGGGGAAACTGGACTTTGATTAGTTGTCCTTTGTGTTCTAAGGGAGGGGAAAGACGAACAGTTTTCCATCCCTTCCGAAGATGTGCCCTTTGCCTTAGATTTCTCTTGTTCTTACCCCACGACTTTGCAACAAAGTGCCTTAGAGTTTTGAGTCCAGGAGCAAAGCAATTTCCCAAATAAAAGTATGTGAATGAACAAAAAATGTAATTTGCAAAATGCTTCAAGCTAGAAAAAGAAGGTAAGGCAGCTTGTAAACCTATTACACTGAGAATTTAAGTTTATATGACTTTAAGCCATTGAAATTGTAATATCCAATTAATGAGTTGGTAATACTCCTGTAGGATTCTAATAGTTCTTAAGTGAAATAAACATCTTCTGTTCGAAAGCACAGGCTTTAGAGTCCAATAGCTTTGCTCTGAGTCCTGGTTCTGCAGCCTTCAAGCTATGACCTAAGACATGTAGTTAAATCGCCCTTGTCTAGTTCCCTGGTAAAATTGGTAAATCAAAAAAATCCATATTTGCAAATAGGATTTTTGTAAGAATTAAACCAAGCCATACAGTGAAAGATCTTTGCCCAGTAACTAGAAGATAGTTAAGTACTCAAAAGTTGCTTACTATTACAATGACCGCTAAGACGTTGAAACCATCTTCTCTAAAAGAAACAACTTCTCTGAAAGAGCTGTATCAAATCTTAACTAATGAATTCTAAAATCTTCAATAATTGAAATTAAAAAAAATCAATAAGGAAAAATGTCAAAGGATTTTTGCCTTCAACAAACCCATCAAACCCAAAGTTTTCAGAACCAGTTTTTAGATAGCCTTGCTTCAGAATATCCATCTGCTTTTAAACACTAGTTGAAGCCTCTACTGGGCTTTGTGGTTAAAGTTTTACCTGGTCTCCTTCTTAAGTATCCCTTCCTTAAATAACTTCTATCACCTCCACCTTCATCCAATTTCCCACCAATGGCACTCCCCTATACACTGTTTGAACCCCTCCTTTGAGAGTCAAATTTCCTTCCAAGAGCTACATTGGCAACTGCTTCCATCACCAGCACTTGAATCAGGTACAAGTCTGTCTTGCTTTTTTTACTCCAATTTTTATCTCTTTAACTAGTTCAGTTTTTTCTATATTTTGGTTCCCCTTTTTCTATTGAAAAATTTCAAACTTCCAGAAATTTACAGAGACCATGAATACTCAAATACCTTTCTTGTTTCACCAATTGTTAATAATGTGCCACATTTTCCTTATTTCATTCTATCTCGCTGACCCCCAACACACTTTTAACTTTCCCCAGAAATATTTGAGAGTTAGATGCAAGTATCTTTATTTCACCCTAGATACTTGAGCCTTTATCTCCTGAGAACAATGACCACATTTGGGAAATTGAACATTGTGTAATTTTGTCTAATACATAATCCATATTTAACTTTCCCCAATTGCCCAATAATGTCCTTCATAGCTACACCAACCCCCACCCTCCAATCTAGGATCTATTAAGGGTCACACACTGCATTTAGCTCTCCTGTCCATCCATCTCTTAATTCACCAAGGATTCCCTTTCTTTTTATACTCTCCTAATAACCCACTAAATTGATACACCTAGCCCTAATATCTAGGAGTGAGCTACTGAAATGGTCTATTGAATGCCTCTCTTCTTGCCAATCTGAGTGAGAGGAATCTCTTTGTTGATTAGAAAGATAGGGGTTGGAGTGCCTGGGTGGCTAGGCCAGTTAAGTGTCCAACTCTTGATTTCAGCTCCGGTTATGATCTCATGGTTTGTGGGTTTGAGCCCTGTGTCAGGCTCTGCATGAACAGCACAGAACCTGCTTGGGATGCTCTTTCTCCCTCTCTGCCTATCCCCTACTCAATAACCTCCCCCCCCCAACATAAATAAGTATTTAAAAAGGGGGGACTAATTTCACTTACTCTGCCTTGATCTCTGTATCCAAGTCAATACAAATTCTTAAACTTAGAATCTGTTCACTCCAATGACTAAAGAGCAGCAGTCTGCAAACGTTGCAAAAAGGTTTCTTTAAGGTTTTTACTACATTAACCCCATGTTTTGAAATCTTGACTACCAAAATGCATTAATTAATAATCAGTGCCTTTTAAATAAAATCTCAGCACAAGGCTAAATTGGGGAGGGGAGGTGTTGGCGGGCAAATGTCAGCCTTAATAGGCTTTTTGAAATACTTGACAATAGTGTTTAGTCTCCTTCCCAGGCCACTAGAAAGGATGCATGAACCCCTCCAAAATGGGAACTACTAGCTTACTAAATAAATGTGGAATTCCTTACCCTGCCATAGAAATCTCTCTACCACGTCCCTTTTTACCTCTGGCCTAATTATCCACTGCACCATCTTACGTACACTGCACCAGCCACTTTTGCTGTTGCCCAAATTTTTTCACACGTCTGCTCTTATCTGTTCCAAAGTTCAGAATCCTCTCATGTCCATTCTTACCTGTCAAGATACAGGCCAGTGTCATGTTCTCTGTGAAGCCTCCAGTCCTCTACACCATGATTTCTAGACTTACCTGAATGGTTTTCTCAGTACTTTGAAGATATCTCTATCATAAATTTTTATCACATTCTGTTACTACTCTGTCTCTCTTCAGAGACTATGAGCTACTAGAGGACAGAATCTCCCCTTAATCATTATTTTCACCTGTGGTCTAGCACATTATAAATGCTCAATAAATACATGGTGAATAAATAAATTCATCAACGAACCCTTGGGCAGATAGTAGAGGCACACAGCAAATGAATGGAGAGTATCTCAGTGATAAAATGGTGGTATACTGGTTCTCAAGCCATTTTGGCTCTTGAACTCCTTTGAGAATTGTCTATGAACCCAGAACCTATTCCCCTAGAAGATGCTTACATGCACAACCACATAAAACCCCTTACAATGTTAGGTTACTGAACTGACTCTCAGATAACTTCTGTGTCCTGTGATTTTTCTGTTAATAAAGCTCAGCCAATCCCAGGTTCCTCTCTTGGAAGTAGCAAACAGATTACCCATATGTTTTGCAGAATCTACTATTTGGCTAGCAAATAACTTTCAACCTGGCAAAGCAGGATCATGTTGATAACGAAAAAGGGAGCAAGTAATCAAATGATAACTATAGTACTTTAGCATTAAAACACCACTGGTGCCAATTAAATCTAGTTCCTCCCTAATTTGAATGATCAAACTAAATCTAATGGAAAAACTATTCCTTTTGTGTATCCACACTCAGATTTTTAAAGCAGTTAACTGTCTGCTTCTTTGTCTTCAGAAAAGATTTAAATTTAAGAAAGGCTTTACAACATGGAGAAAATTAGCTGCTGATAAATCAGTTTCTCTAAATTACATTACTCTAAATCCAGAATTTAATCAAAATCAATCACCAGTTTTCAGCGAAGTATGTTCTAAGAGTGTATCCTAAATATGCATTCAAGAATATCTTAGAAAGTCCGTAGAATGACCTATTTTTTGAAACTTCATGGACTGAAAAGATAATGAGAAAATAGATTGTTTAAGTCTATAGACTTTCCAGACATTTGATATAAAGAATTTTAAAATAAGAACTTAAAGCAAAAGCACACAGCACCATTTTAGATGTAGCAAACATGTTTTAAATGTTAATAAAAACTTTTCCACTGCATTTTATCCTTAGTGATTTTTCAAAATTAAAATTAGAGGAGTTCTTTTATGTGGCAAACCTATTTGAAATGTTAGTAATTAAACAATGAGTACTTACATGGCTAAAATATGTGGATATTTTAAAATTAAAATTGTGCTGTTATGTTCCTCTAAGAATTTTAAATATAAGACATTTATAGTAGTGAAACGCCTAACTTATCTATAAATTAGGTAAGCACTGGAGTTGCTATTTACATTTTTTTGGGGGGAAGGATAAAGGAATAGAAAATGAAGAAACTTATTTGGACTAATATTTGTGGTCTTAATCCCACTAAAACTAATATTTAATTTCAAACAAAAATTATAAGGAGTGCCTGGGTGGCTCAGTTTGTTGATTGTCTGACTCTTAACTTTGGTTCAGGTCATGATCCCAGGGTCATGGGACCAAGCCCTGTGTTAGGTTCCATGCTGAACATGAAGCCTGCTTAGTATTCTCTCTCTCTCCCTCTGTCTCTCTCCCTCACTCACATTCTCCCTCTCTTAAAAAAAAAAAAATTGTACATGTGATAAGTACTACATAGAATGAACCAGGCTAAAGGATGGGGACAGAATTGATAGAGATCACACCTCAACCACTACTGTTACCCTGTTACTAGGTTGATTTTTCTGTTGCCCTCAGATGGGTTCTAACTTTCCTTCCATTGGCGCAAATTTCCAAAGGGCATAAGTTATAAGATGATGGTGAGTCTGAACCACGTCTTTTACAGCTAGAAGCAGAGTATGGCACTGCAAAAAAGGTGATATTCTGGTTGGACTTACAATGAGATGAATTATGTAAAAGAAGATAAAATACCTGAAGAATTTCTAATGATAAAGTTATATCTAGCAGAAGAGTGGATGAGGAAACAAATGTGATTGACCACAGCAATGTTTGAGAACAGTAGCAAAGATAATTCTTGGTGTTTTTTGAGTTGTTTCCATGGAATTAAGGATAATTTAGGTAAGTTAATTATTGCATTCCTTTTTATTTATTTATTTAACGTTTATTTACTTTTGAGACAGAGAGAGCATGAACAGGGGAGGATCAGAGAGAGGGAAACACAGAATCTGAAACAGGCTCCAGGCTCTGAGCTGTCAGCACAGAGCCTGACGCGGGACTCGAACCCACGGACTGCAAGATCATGACCTGAGCCAAAGTCGGACGCTTAACCGACTGAGCCACCCAGGCACCCCTGCATTCCTTTTTAAAACAAAACAAAAAACAGATTTCCTATTCTATCAGAATCAACTTGGTGCTTCTTTTTTTTTTCTTTGTATGACTTATTTTTTATAATTTACATCCAAGTTAGTACATGGTACAACAATGATTTCAGGAGTAGATTCCTTAAGCCCCTTACCCACTTAGCCCATCCCCCCTGCCACAACCCCTCCATCAACCCTCCGTTTGTTCTGTATATTTAAGAGTCTCTCATGTTTTGTCCCCCTCCCTTTTATGATTTTTGCTTCCCTTCCTTTATGTTCATCTTTTCTGTGTCTTCAAGTCCTCATATGAGTGAAGTCTGACTAATTTTGCTTAGCATAATACCTTCTAGTTCCATCCACGTACTTGTGAATGGCAAGACTTCATTCTTTTTGATTGCCAAGTAATACTCTGTTGTATATGTATACCACATCATCTTTATCCATTCATCCATCGATGGACATTTGGGTTCTTTCCATACTTTGGCTATTGTTGATAGTGCTGCTATAAACATTGGGGTGCATGTGTCCCTTCAAAACAGCACACCTGTATCCCTTGCATAAATGCCTAGTAGTGCAATTTCTGGGTCATAGGGTAGTTCTATTTTTAATTTTTTGAGGAAACTCCATACTGTTTTCTAGAGTGGCTGCACCTGTTTGCATTGCCACCAACAGTGCAAAAGAGATCCTCTTTCTCCACATCCTCGCCAACATCTGTTGTTGCCTGAGTTGTTAATGTTAGCCATTATGGCAAGTGTGAGGTGGTATGTCACTGTGGTTTTGATTTGTCTGTCCCTGATGATGAGTGATGTTGAGCATTTTTTCATGTGTAAGTTGGCCATCTGGATGTCTTCTTTGGAGAAGTGTCTATTCATGTCTTTTGCCCATTTTTTTCACTGGATTATTTGGTTTTTTTTGGGTGTTAAGTTTGAGTTCTCTATAGATTTTGGATATTAAACTTTATCTGATGTGTCATTTGCAAATATCTTCTCCCATTCTGTCGGTTGCCTTTTAGTTTTGGTGATGGTTTCCTTCACTGTGTGGAAGGTTTTTATTTTGATGAGGTTCCAATAGTTCATTTTTGCTTTTGTTTCTTTTGCCTCTGCAGACATGTTGAGTAAGAAGTTGCTGCGGCCGAGGTCAAAGAGGTTTTTGCCTGCTTTCTCCTTAAAGATTTTGATGGATTCCTGTCTTACATTTAGGTCTCTCAACCATTTTGAATTTATTGTTGTGTATGGTGTAGGAAAGGGCTCCAGGTTCATTCTTCTGCATGTCACTGTCCAGTTTTCCCAGCACCATTCGCTGATGAGACTGTCTTTATTCCATTGGATACTCTTTCCTGTTTTGTCAAAGATTGGTTGGCCATACGTTTGTGGGTCCATTTCTGGGTTCTCTACTCTGTTCCATTGATGTGAGTGTCTGTTTTTGTGTCAGTACCATACTGTCTTTTTTTTTTTTTTCTTCCCATACTGTCTTGATCACAGCTTTGTAATACAGCTTGAAGTCTGGGATTGTGATGCCTCCAGCTTTGGTTTTCTTTATCAAGATTGCTTTGGCTATTCAGGGTCTTTTCTGGTTTCATACAAATTTTAGGATTGTTTGTTCTAGCTCTGTGAAGAATGCTGGTGTTACTTTGATAGGGATTGAATTGAATACGTAGGTTGTGTAGGTTGCTTTGGGTAGTATTTACATTTTAACAATATTTGTTTTTCCTATCCAGGATCATGGGATGTTTTTCCTTTTTTTTTATCTTCTTCAAATTCTTTTTCTATAGTTTTCAGTGTATAGATTTTTCACCTATTCGGTTAGATTTATTCCTAGGTATTTTATGGTTTTTGGTGCAATTGTAAATGGGATCGTTCCCTTGATTTCTTTCTGTTACTTCATTATTGGTGTATAGGAACCCAACCGATTTCTGTGCATTGATTTTATATCCTGCAAATTTGCTGAACTCATGGATCAGTTCTAGCAGTTTTTTGGTGGAATCTTTCTGGTTTTCCATATAGAGTATCATGTAATCTGGGAAAAGTGAAAGTTTGACTTCCTCCTGGCTGATTTGGATGCCTTTTACTTCTTTGTGTTGCCTGGTTGCTGAGGCTAAGACTTCAAATACAATGTTGAATAACAGTGGCGAGAGTGGACATCCCTGTCTTGTTCCTGACCTTAGGGGGAAAGCTCTCAGTTTTTCCCCATTGAGGATGCTATTAGTGTTGGGTCTTTCATACATAGCTTTTATGATCTTGAGGTATGATCCTTCTATCCCTACTTTCTTGAGGGTTTTTATCAAGAAAGGATGCTGTATTTTGTCAAATCCTTTCACTGCATCTGTTGAGAGGATCATGTGGTTCTTGTCCTTTCTTTTATTGATGTGATGAATCACATTAATTGTTGTGCAGATATTGAACCAGCCCTGCACCCCAGGTATAAATCCCACTTGGTTGTGGTGAATAATTTTTTTAATGTGTTGTTGGATCCAGGTGGTTAGTATCATGTTGAGGATTTTTGCATCCATGTTCATCAGGGAAATTGGTCTATAGTTCTCTTTTTTTAGTGGGGTCTTTGTATGGTTTTGGAATCAAGGTAATGCTGGCTTCATAGAAAGAATTTGGAAGTTTTCCTTCAGTTTCTATTTTTTGGAACAGCTTCAAGAGAATGGGTGTTAACTCTTCCTTAAATGTTTGGTAGAATTCTCCTGGAAAGCCATTTGGCCCTGGACTCTTTTTTTTGGGTGATTTTTGATTACTAATTTGGTTTCTTTATTGGTTACGGGTCTGTTCAAATTTTCTTCCTGTTTCAGTTTTGGTAGTTTATGTTTCTAGGAATTTGTCCATTTCTTCCAGGTTGCCCATTTTATTGGCATATAATTGCTGGTAATTTTCTCTTATTGTTTGTATTTATGCTGTGTTGGTTGTGATCTCTCCTCTTTCATTCCTGATTTTATTTATTTGGGTCCTTTTTCTTTTTGATCAAACTGGCTAGGGTTTTATCAATTTTGTTAATTCTTTCAAAGAACCAGCTACTGGTTTCATTGATCTGTTCTGCTTTTTTTGTTTCAATAGCATTGATTTCTGCTCAAATCTTTATTTCCTGTCCTCTGCTGGTTTTGGGTTTTGTTTGCTGTTCTTCTTCAAGCTCTTTAAGGTGTAAGATTAGGTTGTGTATCTGAGACCTTTGTCCCTTCTTTAGGAAGGCCTGGATTGCTATATACTTGCCTCTCATGACAGCCTTTGCTACATCCCAGAGGTTTTGGGCTGAGGTGTTATCATTTTCGTTGGCTTTCATCTACTTTTTAATTTCCTCTTTAACATCTTGGTTAGCCCATTCTTTCCTTACTAGTATATTCTTTATCCTCTAAGTATTTGTTATCTTTCCAAATTTTTTCTTGTGGTTGATTTCAAGTTTCATAGCGTTGTGATCTGAAAATGTGCATGGTATGATCTCGATCTTTTTGTATTTGTTGAGGACTCATTTGTGTCCCAGCATGTGACCTATTCTGGAGAATGATCTATGTGCACTGGAGTAGAATGTATATTCCACTGCTTTAGGATGAAATGTTCTGAATATATCTGTTAAGTCCATCTGGTCCAGTGTGTCATTCAAAGTCATTGTTTCCTTGTTGATTTTCTGATTAGATGATCTGTCCATTGCTGTGAGTGGGGTGTTGAAGTCTCCTACTATTATGGTGTTACTATCAATGAATTTCTTTATGTTTGTGATTAATTGATTTATATATTTGGTTGCTTTCACATTTGGAGCATGTTTACAATTGTTAGGTCTTCTTGGTGGATAGACCCCTTGATTATGATATAATGCCCTTCTTCATCTCTTGTTGCAGTCTTTATTTTAAAGTCTAGATTGTCTGATATAAGTATGGCTACTCCAGCTTTCTTTTGTCGACTGTTCACACGATAGATGGTTCTCCATCCCCTTACATTCAATCTAAAGGTGTCTTTAGGTCTAAAGCGGGTCTCTTGTAAACAGTATATAGATGGATCTTGTTTTCTTATCCATTCTATTAGCCTTGTCTTTTGATTGGAGCATTGAGTCCATTGATGTTTAGAGTGAGTACTGAAAGATATGAATTTTTTGGCATTATGTTGCCTGTCAAGCTGGAGTTTCTGGTGGTGGTCTCTGGTCCTTGTGTAGTCTTTGTTGCTTTTGGTCTTCCCTCCTCTCCCCAACCCCCCAGCCCTGTGTCTTTTCTCCCCTCCAAGTCCCCCTTAAAATTTCTTGCAGGCTGGTTTCGTGGTCACAAACTCCTTTAATTTTTGTTTGGGAAACTTTTAATCTCTCCTATTTTTAATGACAGCCTTGCTGGATAAAGAATTTTTGGCTGCATATTTTTCCGATTCAGCACATCAAATATATCTTGCCACTCCTTTCTGGCCTGCCAAGTTTCTGTGGATAGGTCTGCTACAAACCTGATCTGTCTTTCCTTGTAGATTAAGGACTTTTTGTCCCTTGCTGCTTTGATGATTCTTTCCTTGCCTGAGTATTTTGTGAATTTGACTATGATCTGCCTTGTTGATGGGCAGTTTTTGTTGAATCTGATGGGAGTCCTCTGTGCTTCCTAGATTTTGAAGTCTGTGTCTTTCCCCAGGTTAGGGAAGTTTTCTACTATGATTTGCTCATAGAACCCTTCTACCCCTTTTTCTCGCTCTTCATCTTCTAGTACCCCTATGATTCTGATGTTATTCCTTTTTAATGAGTCACTGAGTTCTCTAATTTTTATTTTGTGCTTTTTTGCCTTAGTCTCCCTCTTTTTTTTTTTCCTGCTTCATTGTTTTCCATAAGTTTGTCCTCTATATCACTGGTTCACTGCTCTGCCTCATCCATCCTTACCACTGTGGCACCCATTTGAGATTGCAGCTCAATTATAACATTGTTTATTTCATCCTGACTAGCTTTTTTCTCCACAGAAAGGGATTCTAATCTGTTTTCAACCCCAGCTAGTATTCTTATTATTGTGATTCTAAATTCTGGTTCGATATCTTGCTTGTATCTGTGTTAAGTCCCTGGCTGTCATTTCTTCCTGTTCTTTCTTTTGGGGTGAATTCCTTTGTTTTTTCATTGTGAAGGAAGAAAAGGAATTAATAAGGTAAAAAAAATTAATTTTAATTAAAAATAAAAATTAAAAGCAACACAAAAAAATCAAAGGATGCTAGATCCAAACTGTGTTCTGGTCTGATTGTTTAAAGGAGCCTGACAGAAGAGAGAAAAAAGGGAAAGATAAGAAAACAAAGGAAAATGTTTGAAAATTTGAAAAAATGAATGCAATGAGATAGAATAAAATGAAATGATGGAGGTAAAAAAATACAATTTGAAATATTTACAAAGTAGTAAAAATATTTAGTAGAAAAAAATTTTTAAATATTTTTAATAGAAATGGAAAATTTTTTGTCTTTCTGTATTCAAGAATAAGAAAAAAAAAATTGAACAGATGGATCAGGAAACAGACTGAAATACAATTGAAATTACATCAGTTTCCCCTAGAAGTTGAACTATGAAGCACTTAAGAGTTCATAAACTAAGCAAGTGGAGAGACTTGTGTTGTTCCTGAAGAGTGATGTTGGCCCAGTTGGGCAGGGCTTACTGTAAGGACTCCGTTCTCCACTAGATGGCGCTGCTTAGCTTACTGGGATGGATTGTTGTGGCGCTTATAGGTGTGCATGTACATGTGCAGGAGGGGTGGAAATGGCGTCCCCCAGCTACCCAGTCTCTAGTATCAGAACTCTACTGGACCAGCAATCATGTACCCATCCTTTGTCTCCAGTTCCTGTTCACTCCCCACTTTTACACTGTCGGTGACAAAGCCATCAGGCTACCAGGCAGCACCTCCCTCCTGAATTTTATCTCCAATGTGGCTGTGTTTCCCAACCCCTCACTTCTCCGGGACTGTGGCTTTGACCTGCTCAGACTTTCTGGGAGAGGGTCTCACTGATCAATGGCTAGGTGCCAGTCACATCCAGGAACATTCATGGGACTGTGCTGTTGTCAATGCCCAGAGCCTGTGGCTGGGTGCCAGCCCACCCCAGAAAAAGTTCACACGATAGTGTAGCAGCAGCATTTCAGGGATTATGGGAAATCACAACACACATCTGGTGCTACGTTTCCCCCTTAATGTCCTTGTTCTAGCACCAGCAAATGTGGTTGTTTCCCATGATCCACTGGGACCTTTGCATGTGGGGAGACCGCACAACCTCTATTAGATGTCCTCCCAGCAGGGAGCAGGGGAACCACCTCTCCACGTGTGGCCCAAGGACACCCAGACCTCACTCTGTTCCTGGGGATTCGCCCCTCCCACCAGGGCACTGCCAGGTATCGAGCTGTGGAGTTTCAGACCCTAAATTCCCCCTGTTTATACAGTCTTAATGGAATTTAAACCCTCTCCTTTCTCCTTTCTCCCTTTTTTGTTCAGTCCCTTGTGTACTCTTTCTTTTCTCTTCAGCTGCTTTCCGGGGAGGGGGCATGCTTTTCATACTCTCCCCCATCTCTGTCCTCTCTTCTCAAGCAAAAACAGCTCCCTGCTCTGTGTTTTCTTCCCCTGTTTACCTCTCCACACTGCATAACTGCTGAGTTCTCTGGTTCAGGTTGTGCAGATGGTTGTGTTAATCCTCAAACCAGTTTTCTAGGTGTGCAGGATGGTTTAGTTTGATCTGGCTGTATTTCAGGGACAAAAGAATGCAAAAAGAAAAAAAAAAACCTTCCAGGCTGTTCTGCTATCTTGGCCCTCCACCCAAAATAAAAAGCTCTCAACTTGGTGCTTCTAATAATACACCCTTCAAAATGCCACTGTATTGATAAAAATCCTTTGATACAACAGCAGCCCACAGATAATTTAAATATGCGAAGATGTGATCAAAGAAATGAATTTTTTTGCCCAATTTTGATAATTTTATAACTGCCTCTAGTTTATTAAATGCCTCTCAATACAACTTTTCTGAACCTTTTCTCTTAACTCTGATAAAGGCAAAATAGACTTACAGATAAACTGTTTTCTTTTTTTTTTAACTTTATTCATTTATTTTGAGAGAAAGAGAGTGGGGGAGAAGCAGACAGAGATGGAAAGAGAGAATCCCAAGCAGGCTCTGCACTGTCAGCACCGAGCCCGGTGTGGGGCTCCATCTCACAAACGGTGAGATCATGACCTGACCTGAGATCAAGCATCGAACATTTAACCTACTGAGCCACCCAGGCACCCCCAGATATACTGTTTTCTACTAAATAACATGGTGTGCAACTTTCCATATTTGGTCTCAATTCTATTTAAAAAACAAAACAAAACTAAATATCTTAAAAGCCTATACCTGTTTCAATATAGTACTTTCCTCACTATTTGCAGGGGAAATGCTAAAAATTTGGGAAGACCTAAATTAGATGTAGAAGACAGATATATGGATAGCAAGAATTTGTTCATTCAGCTACCAGTATTAATAGGAAAAATGTGTAATTATCCAAGTTAAGATACTTTGGAGAATGAAACTGGAAGTGAAATTGAGATGCTATTAATAATTATGTTGGGACAATAGGTACAAATTAGACTTTTCCCAATCAGACTGGGTTGTATGCTTAGCATAATTATTAAGCATCTGTTAACATGACAAGCATAGGGATATTTTTAAAATAAAAAAAAGTTGCTGCCTTCAAAGATCCTTGAGTCTAGCAACTGAAAGGAATAAATCAGTCCTGCTGATGCTGAAACAGCAAAAAGGCACTGTCTTGCCAGCCAGTTGCTTGCAGTGGTAACTCTCATCCCTTGTTTGAACTCTGGGATTAGCTTGGGGTCTAGGCTTCCATTATCTGTTTGGACACTTGTATGGCTTGACTCGAGTCATAGTTATGACCCAGCTTTGCCCTCTTAATGGCTCTTTGTGTGTATGCCCTGTTCCCACTGTGGTGGCCCAAGACCTGTAAGTAGGATTACATGAATGCTCTTGTTACCAGACCTGCACATGCTGCAAAAATGATCCAATTTTGAGTGTATGTTTACTCCCTGAGGATTTATGATATATATAGCACTGATATTAAATCTCTACATTGGCACTAAGATCATTTTGTAAATTGTTGGTAATATGTTGTGCATTCTATATATTGGCTTCCTTATATATGTGGAACAATGCAATCTTCAAAACAACCCTATGACATTGATCCTATCATTATTCTCAATTTGTAGATGAGGAAACAGTTTCAGAGAGGTTGATTAATTTGTCCCAGGTACCCAGCTAATAAGCATGGAACTAGGATTCAAATCCAGGAATCAGGCTCTAAACCTCCTACTCCTAACACTACACTTCACTGGACTGGGCAGAACAACATGCTTAACTTGAAATTGGCATTCTTGAATTAATCCTCACTATCAGCTCAACTGAAATATAAGAAGATTAAGTATTGTTAATCCCTTAAACTATAAAGAAAGCAAATTTAACTGTAAATCTTCTCAACAAGTGTGTGTGTTTCAAATGAAGAATCTGAAACTGCTTAGAGAGTACACTGTCCTTTCACAAAGTAAATATATACTAATGTTATCAGAGGAAGGAGGGAGTCTGTATTTTAAGGGTTGAAGAAAAGATAGTGACTTAAGCTCCAAAACCCACAGGAAATCCACGATCCTTTATCCAACAGTACAATCAGTTGAGTGGTCCAAGTATCCATCATTCCAAAATACCTCCCCAAAGAGCAAATGCAGAAGATTGGTTCAATCAAAATCTTCGGTTGGAAATGTTCTTTATCATGCTGGTCACATAAAGATGCTTGGCTTATTTCTATATTTTGAATAAGTTAGTTTAAACTGAGCTTCAATTCCTCAACTCTAAATAGATATAATTACAAGAATGGTATTCGATATCACAGACATAAAGAAGTATCTTCTAGCCTATCTATACAAAGTAGAATTTTATTCCATCAGAGCATACCAAGTACTCTTTATAACTGGATTTGTTATTTTTGCGAATAGAATTAAAGCCCTCTTGCTTTCAACCTGAATTGTTGAAAAGCATTCCTAATTGTCTTTGTTCACTCCTGTTGTCTTAAATATGGACAAAAGACCTTAAGGTGCCTCCACTAGTTTCCCAAGGATGGGGTATAATGCAGTAACCTTAGAATGAAAACTGAATTCAATACCTGTCTGTTCCTGACACTTAATAGCCCCTTTTGAGCCAAACCCTTAATCACTTAATCATTTATGTCCTGGTTTCCTAAACTGTAAAATGGGTGATTTCTGACCTATTGAATTTAAAATATCGGTTCAGGGGCATCTGAGTGGCTGAGTCAGTTAAGCATTGGACTTCTGCTCAGGTCATGATCTTGTGGTTTGTGAGTTCAAGCCCCATGTTGGTCTCTGTGCTGACAGCCTGGAGCCTGTTGCAGACTGTGTGTCTCCCTCTCTCTCTCTGCCCCTCTCCTGCTTATATTCTGTCTATCAAAAATAAGTAAACATTAAAAAAAACTTTAGATCATCGTTTCAAAATTTAAATGGCCCAATGTATATAAATATACTTTGCAACTTAGAGGTGCTATATAAGTTCATATCCATTTAATAGGAAATATGTGTAACTAATTAGGCAGTATGACTTCCAGGTATACTTTGGAAGTTGTTGAGAATTTTCCATTTGAAGTATTAGCATCTTTTTGTTGTTTACTGCCTTTGAGTTCTTATGACTGAAACTACTTGAATTCTGAGGTTGCTCTGTACATACTCTGTCTGCACTAACCTGTAGTTCATTAGGCTTTATGAGATGTGTGTTGTGGTCTAGATTTACATACTCTGTTAAATAATAAAAAAAGTTAAATCCCTTGATTTGTGTTTCAGTGTACTTTCTTTGGATATGAAAAATCCTGTAGTATAAAGGGTTATACTAGTTACTTGGTTGTATCCCCAGTCAGTGCTGCTGCTTTCAGATGATTTCAAAATTATTAGAATTGCAGCAGATTTATATGACATTATATGCATCTTACTGGGACTGTGTATGTGATTTTTGTCATGGGCAAGTGACTTAGGATAAAACTAATATTCTTTAAAGTCACAAGCAAAATGCAGCTTAGGCATAGATGACCCATAGAAAGAAAAATACTATTTTTTTCCAAGTTTTTATTTAAATTCCAGTTGCTTAACCTATAGGGTAATAGTCATTTCTGGTGCAGAATCTGGTGATTCAACACTTACATACAACACCCAGTGCTCATCACAAGTGCTCTCCTTAATCCCCATCACCCATTTAATGTATCCCCCATCCAGGCCCTCCCCCAGCAACCCTCATTTCTTCTCTATATTTAGGAGTCTTTTATGGTTTGCCTCTCTTTTTTTTTTTCTTCCTTCCCCTGTGTTCATCTGTTTTGTTTCTTAAATTTCACATGTGAGTGAAATCATATGTCCTTTTTTCTTTTTCTGACTGACTTGTTTTGCTTAGCCTAATACATTCTAGCTCCATCCACATCACTGTGAATGGCAAGATTTCATTTTGTTTTTATGGCTGAGTATTATGGCTAACAGACACATGGAAAGATGCTCCACATCACTAATCAGGGAAATATAAATCAAAACTACAGTGAGATATCACCTCACACCAGTCAGAAAACGTTATAGGAAACAATAGGTATTGGTGAGGATGTGGAGAAAGGGGAACCCTCTTTCACTGTTGGAATCAAAACTGGTGCAGTCACTCTGGAAAACAGTAAGGAGGTTCCTCAAAAAGTTAAAAGTAGACCTATTGAGGGGAGCCTGGGTGGCGCAGTCGGTTAAGCGTCCGACTTCAGCCAGGTCACGATCTCGCGGTCTGTGAGTTCGAGCCCCGCGTCAGGCTCTGGGCTGATGGCTCAGAGCCTGGAGCCTGTTTCTGATTCTGTGTCTCCCTCTCTCTCTGCCCCTCCCCCGTTCATGCTCTGTCTCTCTCTGTCCCAAAAATAAATAAAAAACGTTGAAAAAAAAATTAAAAAAAAAAAAAAAGTAGACCTATTATTTAAAATATTGGTTCAAAATGTAAGGGGCCCATTGTATACAAATATTCTTTGCAACTTAGTCCTATTGCTGAATCATTGCATAAGGGAAACATGCAGCTGTATGTTTATAGAAGCATTATCAACAATAGCCAAATTATGGGAAGAGCCCAAATGTCCATTCACTGATGAATGGGTAAGGAAGATGTGGGGTGTACACACACACACACACACACACACACACACACACACACACGTTCTTTATATTTTCTGAACCATTTGAGAACATGATGCATATATCAAGCCACCTTAACCCTAATGCTTCAATGTGAATTTCCTAAAAACAAGGATATTCCCCTACCTAACCATCCTAATCAAATTCAGAAAACTTAATATTGATACAGGAATTGCATTTAAAAATTTTTTTGAAGTATAGTTGACACACAATGTTACATTGGTTTCGGGAATACAACATAGTGGTTTGGTAAGTTTCCACATCATGGAGTGTTTATAAATGTAGCCACCATCTATCAACTTACAACATATTACAATACCATTGACTATATTCCCTAAGCTTTATCTTTTATCTCCATGACTTATCAATTCCATAACTGGAATCCTGTATCTCCCACTCCTGTTCACCTATTTTGCCCATTTCCCAAACTCCTTCCTCTCTGGCTATCATCAGTTCTCTGTATTTATGGGTCTGTTTCTGCTTTTTAAGGTTTTGATTTTTAGATTCCACATAAAAGTGAAATCATATGGTATTGGTCTTTGTCTGACTTATTTCACTTAGCATATTACCCTCAAGTGCCATCTGTGTTGTCACAAATGGCAAGATCTCATTCTTAATTATGACTGAATAATCCATTTTAAATACACAACACCTTTTCTTTATCCATTCATCTATCAATGGACATTTGGATTTCTTCCATGTCTTGTCTATGGTAAATAATGCTGCAATAAACATAGGGGTGCATATATCTTCTTGAATTAGCATTTTCTTTTTCTTTGGATAAATCCTGAGTGGTAGAATTACTGAAGTATATTATGGTATCCTATTTTTAATTTTTTGAGGAACCTCCATACTGTTACAGGAACCATTTTGGATTTTAAGGGAGTTACTGTCACACATAAGGCCACAACCCACCAGGTCTTTCATTCCTTTTATGAAGAAGTGGAGAAGTGTCCTCCCATTTCTGTCATGATGAAAAATCAGTTTCTAGCCCTAGCAGAGATTATAGCCCAGACTCTAAAGATCTCTTCTTGTTATGTATGTGGGGGAACCAATATGGACACCAATGGCCATGGGAGGCTAGAGAATTAGATCCCTGTAAACCTTATAGTGGAACAGAATACCCCAGTCCTACTCCCAGGGTTTGGATTCTCAAAACCTCAATTATTGGGAAAAACTGTCTTGCCTGGTGGGGAGGGAAGTTCACCATCTCTGTTGAAAGCTTAACATGCCTAGGCTAATGATTTTATAAGTCAATCCCCGGGAAACCCAATGGTGGGGAACCCCAGATCACCTTGAGCCAGGTCCCCACCTTTTGTCTAACTTGTCTTATCTCCTAGAGGCATGGGGCAATGTCAACACAGCCATCAGATGGCAGGCCCCAGGTGGACTATACTGGATATGTGGAAGGAAAGCCTATACAGTACTTCCCCCAGGCTGATCAGGGTCATGTGTGCTGAGAACTATTCATCCAAATTTCTTCCTGCTCCCACTTGCCAGGGGGAACATTTAGGCATCCAAGTGTATGGGGACAGGGAAACAATATGTCCTACAAATTGGCAGTTGGAAAGATGACGAATGGCCTCCTGAGCATATATATAATCCATCATTATGGTCCTGCCACCTGAGCAGAGGATAGGTCCAGGGGCTACCACACTCCCATTTACATGTTAAACCACATGATCAGACTGCAAGTAGTTGTAGAAATTATATTCAATGAAACTGCCAGAACTCTTAACTTACCAGCCAAGCAGCAAACCAAAATGTGCAATGTTATCTATCAAAATCACTTGGCATTAGATTACTTGCTTGCTTCTGAGGGAGGAGTTTGTGGAAAATTTAATAAGAGTAATCATCTGCCTACAGACAGATGATGAAGGAAAAGTCATAGAGGAGATCATAGATCGAATGAGAAAGGTTGCTTATGTCTCAGTCCAGACCTGAGAGGGTTGGAACTCTGGGGAGTTATTTGGAGAATGGTTTTCAACTCTTGGGGGATTCAAAACTCACATAGGTATTATCCTTTTGATTTTGGGAGCTTGCTTAATCCTACCTTGCCTAGCTCCCCTGGTTATATGGTCTGTCTTCAGCTTCATTTAGGTAATGGTCAAAAGGAAAACAGCCACGCATGTGACTATGTTATGGAAGTATAAACCTCTGAACCAAGATGATGCTCTTTGACCCAAAATAGGGGGTCTGAGCATCAAAGGGGTGGAATGTGGTAGAGCCCTGCCCTAAGGAATGTGGTGAGAACCTCAAGACAAAGGAAGGCAACCTGGCTATCTGCCCATGTGCTACCTTCCTCATGACTCTGTAACATAGACCACCCATTCAGACTGTATGTTACCATATGTGGGAGACAAAGGAGCAAAAATTGTACAAAGGGCTATACTCTGCTGAGCTTGGGGCTCAGTTTTTTGGGTACCAACTGCTGAGCCCATGCCAGCATGACAAATTAAGTTGCTTTCTGCAAAAAAAAGCCTCAGTGTCCCATTTCTCTGTGCAAGAATCTTGCTACATTCCCACAGAACTTTTGTTTGTGGATGTATGATAAATTTTAGTTGTTAAAATGGGGGAAAGACAGGAGGAACATCTTATGCCACCATGATACCAATATCACCCTCAACCCAGCTGGAAATCTTAAAGGATATTTTCATGTCTGCTTTCATTTCCTCATTATTCATTTCCTCTAAATATTGCAGAGTTTGGTTTCCAACCTTATTTCTACCAAACTGATTGATATTTACTAATGACTTCATAATCATCAATTTATAGGCCTTCTCTCCTTCCTCATCCTCTTTTATATCTTGTGATTTGACACTTGTAGATGTTCTCTTATTTCTTCCTCCATACTATCCAGATATTCTCCAAAACCAAATCTTTGACTTCTGCTGCACTCTCCCCTTGGCAATTCATATTCAATCTAAACAGATAGCTCTTAAATCTGTACGTCCAACCTCACTTGGTTACTAAATTCTAATATTTAATATGCAACTACTTTCTAGATTTCTTTGCCTATTTGGTCTAGAGACATCTCAAATTCATCATGTCCAAAATTTAAACCTCTTCAGCTTCCATTCTCTGACACTCTTCTTTGAATCACTATTCTCTTAATGAGCCAGGCTTTAAATTTAAATGACATCCTATCTTCTTTACCCTCACAACTCATTAAATACAATAAGATGGTTAAGTGAGTTTCCCTAATTCTGTCAAACCCAGGTTGTTCTTCCTCTTGTCACATTCAACAACTTCTTCTTTAATCTAGTTTACACTTCGCTGATTAATCTTCTTTAAGGAACGCCTTAAGCATTTGCTTCCTATTCAAAAATCTAAAATGACTCTGTACTACTGAATAGTATTTGGATGCCAAGCCTGTTCTTCAATGGTCTGGCTTCAAAAAAAAATTTTATCCTGCTGTTTTCTATGATTTTTCTATAACACAGGGCTATTTGCTCCATGTCCATACCCTGCATTTTCAGTCTCCATATCTTGCAAAATGTTATTAACTTGCCACCTGATTTCCCTATGCTTGCTAACTCTTGCACTGAAGTAGTTCTAGATTCTACTCATTCTTTAAGGGATTAGTTTACATTCCATCTTTATTGTGAAATAGTTCTTAGTCTTCCAGATGGAAATAATCTCTTTCATGAAATCTTAGATTATTTTTATCTTTATTTCATCTATGGCATTGGTCATTTTTGGCTTTGTACTATGTAATAAGTTTAATGAAATTTTAATAAATATTTATGAAACACTTGCATGTACCAGGCACATTGGTAGATACTGAGGATGCAAAATTAAACAGAGTTCAAATCCTCAACCAGCCTCCATTCTAGTACGTTTATGAACATTTATCTTCCCTACAAAATGAAAATATTTTGGAGAAGACCATTTCAAAATACGTTAAAAAGAAAAAATCAGTTTATGGAAAAATAATAACAAATACTTTGATCAGAAGAAATTTTTAAAAAATTCTTAACTTCAAGATCTCTACCACAGGTAGAAAAGTTCTCAGAGAATTCTGTTACTTTACATATGTCTCAGTCTATACTAAATTTCACTTAATTTCAACTAAAGTTCAACTTTATGCTAATTCATTTTTTCTTCCTCTTAGTAACTAAAGTAACTTTTTTAAATAAATGAAACAAAAAGGAAAATTTTGTTATAAGGAATGACTTTGAAAGTTTCCATGTGAAAATAAATTAGGATATACTCCTAAATACAGACTTGGTAATAAAAAAGTGTTTTGTAAAAGATTGGTCATAAATGACTTGTCTAATAAGACAATATTCCTATCAATATATAGCAGTGGTTCTTAAATGTTAGTATGTATCAGAAACATTTGCAAACTTTAAAACAACATAAATCAATAGGTACCCACTCCCAGAATTTCTGATCCAATGGGTCTAGGATGGGGCTTTAGAATTTGTATTTTGGTCAAGGTCTCAGATGATGTTGATGCAGTTGTTCTAGTGATCACATTTTGAGAACTACTACTCTACAGAATTACTTTGTGCCATGAATATTTTGAAAATATTTCTAAGGGCATCCAATTCCTTTTTTCATTTCTTAAGAATTTTTAGAGAAGAGAAAATGGTCCTATATCATGATCTTCTCTTGGCTACTTTGGTTAGTAGTCTTAGATCTCTACACCATTCATCAATTCTAGTAATGATAAAACTAATAAACATTTTGAAGGCTAATGTTATCAAACCATTATGAAGTAGATAATCTCATAACGTAATAAAATCTATCAATATATAACATTATCACCACTTTGCATACATTCAACAGTAGGTAGAGCTAAAACTCCCACAAAGGTCTGCCTGACACCAGATTGAGGCTTTACTCTTCCTACTATTTCCTTTGAGAAAATAAATTTGTAGAGACCAGTGATGCATTGTTCTAGTGTTTGTTCCACAACTTAATTGAACAGAGATAATATATTTTCTGAATATAATATTTGATGAAATTTCTCAGACAAAATTATTCCACCATGTCTCCTTATAAATAGCCTATTTCCTTTTTGTTAATTTTCTTTTTTATCATTAATAGTGAGCTCTTGGTGAGGGCATACATTACGTGTTTTCATATTCTCATCAGTGAAGCATATTTTCTGCCACACAGTAGACATCCAAGAGTCAATGAAGTGAACTAGGGTTATCTAACATTTTATGTTCTAAATGCCAAGGCTTATCACCTAGTATCAGCAGTGATTAGATTTAAACACTTAGAAAGATAAAAGCAATTTTCTGGAAAAGACTAAGCAAATTCACAATTTTATAGGGCATGTATGTTTTTAATCACTTCTTGGATCCCAATCAATCAATAATACCACTTCCTGGAATAATAAAACAAAATAAAAAACAGATACTAAAAAGTAATATATTAGGACTCTAATTCTCTTTCAACAGTGCTTGTTTTATGCCCTGACTCTGAGGAACATTTATTACTATGAGTTAAATTAAGGAAAACCTTGGGGTGCCTGGGTGGCTCAGTTGGGTGAGTGTCCAACTTCGGCTCAGGTCATGATCTTGTGGTTCATGGGTTCAGGTCCTGCATTAGGCTCTGTGCTGACAGCTCACAGCCTGGAGCCTGCTTCAGATTCTGTGTCTTCCCCTCTCTCTCTCTCTCTCTCTCTGTCTCTGTCTCTGTCTCTGTCTCTGTCTCTGTCTCTGTCTCTGCCCCTCTCCTGCTCATGCTCTTTCTCTCTCTCAAAAATAAGAATATTTTTAAAAATGTAAATAAGGAAAAACTTTTTTTCTATAAAGGGGTCATTCCCCCCACTCTTATCTGAAGAACAATTACCATTGTTCTTTTTAAGGCACAAAAATATCTGTATTATGCATATATATTACATTGATAATATTTCTGTCAATGAAGAATAGAAAAAATTCTCTTCATATGACCCTTTCCAAAGTGCCTGCCTGAGAAAGTAGTAAATTGGAAGTCACTAGAACAAAATTAAAATCTTGATCAAAACCCAGATGTTGAAAATCTATGGCCAAACTCCAGGGTAAAAAAATACATAAATATATACATATATAAATTTCAGGGGCATGATTGCCAAAGAAAATCAACTTAAAAACTGGTGTTGACAGGGGACCATCAGTGAGAAATCATAGGAAGCAAGAAAGCATATAATTAGATACTTGATCTGTGACATATTAAAGTTAAGTCAAGATGATGTGAACGAAGTCATGGTACAGTCTGAAAGACCTACCATGAAACCAAGGGTAAAAACAAAAGGATCATGTAGCTGAAGGTTTCAAAGCAGCAAATAAACTATGACATGCTCTTGAAACAAAATGACATCCACTGGTGAGGGTCTAGGGGATCACCATGTCAAGAACCACTACATCCAAACACAAATAACATTTACCAATATGTAAATAGATAAATGTTCTATAATGTTCTATATATACATACATATGTAATGACAGATGGTTTTCTTTTTTTTTTTAACCTCTTACTTTAACACACCCAGAAGCCTGAAAAATTGTAAATCCACCAAACAAAACCTGCTCTATCCTTGGAACCTGAAGATTTCTGGAGTCCTATAGCTAAGCATAATAAACGTCAAGCTCTAGGCTCAAAGAGAAATGGCAAAAAATCAATAACCTGAGCAGATAGTAATCAAAGTATGAAAAATTTGTGCTTTGTGTTTCTATAAAACTTAGAGCTGGGACTCAGTTGAATTATAAGCCCAAGTCTGAAGCCAATATTTCCACAGATTCTTTCCCACCAAACACAGTATTCCAGGATGAATCTGAACATGGTAAGACTATTCAGTTTTTAACATATTGGTAAGTGAATATTAATAGTGTTACTCACCTGAATATTAATAGCACTACTGAGGTTTTTAAAATACTCTGCCTAGCTTGATTTTTACCAGAATCTTCTACAACACGTAACTGTTACCGGAATCTAGACACAAATCTATTGTTTGTCAAAATATTGGCCAGTAAAGCATATATCCAATGTCAAGATTTAATTTACATGTCAAATCGAAAGGATGGGTGAAGAAGGAAGGACATATTTGTCTCTTTAGGTTTAAGTGCGACTGACGCTAACATAACATTTTAAATTGTGCTGATCAAATTTTAAATAAGTATCATAAAAAAGGAATAAAGGACTTGGAATGAATCAGACCTGAATGCATTAGAATTTTTTCTGTTATGAAATTTTTTTTTGTTTTTTTTCTATGTGACCTTAGGCAAGTTTCTCACCCTCTTTGAGCTTTGCCTTCCTAACCTGTAAATGAGATAGCTGTATTAAATAACACATAGAAGGTGAGATAGAAAATATAAAGTGTCCAGTTCAATGTCTATTATTTAGGAAATGTCCCGTAATCTGTGTCCAAAGTGATATTTATCATGCATCTAATAAAAATATGTTTCTGGGCACTTTGTTTGGGACCCCTTCTGAGATCTGGGAAGAAGCCCTAGCAATGTGTGATTTTCTGGTGTATGTCAACTTAATTTTTAAAATTCGGATACATAAATCTCATTTTAAATTTAATTTTAATGCCTAAATTCAACTTCATAATATTGTATATACAGTTGACCATTGAACAACACAGGAGTTAGAGGTGCCAGCCCTCCATGCAGTAGAAAATCTGCATGTAACTTTCAATTCCCCCAAAACTTTACTAATAGCCTACTGCTGACCAGAAGCCTTGCCAATAACATCAACAGTTGATTAACACATATTTTGTGTGTTATATGTATTACATACTATATTCTTACAATACAGTAAGCTAGAAAAAATTTTAAGAAAATTACAAGAAAGAGAAAATATATTTATAGCACTGTATTTGTGAAATACAATTTGTATAAATGGACCCTCAGTTCAAACCCATGTTGATCAAGCATGAATTGTATTCTTAGCTTCATAAATTGAAATTGAAATTCCCACAAAACCTCTATCTACCTGTAACTATGCCTATAATTATGTCATTACTAATAAGAATCGGTAACTCTAGGGGCACCCGGGTGGCTCTGTCAGTTAAGGGTCCGACTTCAGCTCAGGTCATGATCTCACAGTTTGAGTTCGAGGCCCACATCAGGCTCTGTGCTGACAGCTCAGAGGCTGGAGCCTGCTTTGGATTCTGTGTCTGTCTGTCTGTCTGTCTGTCTGTCTCTCTCTCTCTCTCTCTCTCTCTCTCTCTGTGTCCCTCCCCCACTTGCACTCTGTCTCTCTCTCAAAAATAAATATTTAAAAAAGTTTTAATGTTTATTATCCGTAACACTAAAATTCAGTGTAATTTTTTTTCCTAGCTTAAAATAATCACAAAAGGTTACTTTTAAAGAATATATTTATGGAATCTGAGATCACAATTAAGTGTGTATAACTAGTTTTGCTTTTCAAAGCTGAATTGCCATCAACAATGGCTTTGCACACACCTGAAAAACAAATAATCCAGTGAAGAAATGGGCAGAAAACATAAATAGACACTTCTCTAAAGAAGACATCCAGATGGCCAACAGGCACATGAAAAGATGCTCAACATCACTCCTCATCAGGGAAATGCAAATCAAAACCACACTCAGATACCACCTCATGCCTGTCAGAGTGGCTAAAATGAACAAATTAGGAGACTATACATGCTGGAGAGGATGTGGAGAAATGGGAACCCTCGTGCACTGTTGGTGGGAATGCAAACTGGTGTAGCCACTCTGGAAAACAGTGTGGGGTTCCTCAAAAAATTAAAAATATTTCTACCCTATGACCAAGCAATAGCACTGCTAGGAATTTACCCAAGGGATACAGGAGTACTGATACGTACGGGCACTTGTACCCCAATATTTACAGCAGCACTTTCAACAATAGCCAAATTATGGAAAGAGCCTAAATGTCCATCAACTGATGAATGGATAAAGAAATTATGGTTTATATACACAATGGAATACTACATGGCAATGAGAAAGAATGAAATCTCGCTGTTTTTAGCAATGTGGGTGGTACTGGAGAGTGTTAGGCTAAGTGAAATAAGTCATAGACAGATACCATATGGTTTCACTCGTATGTGGATCCTGAGAAGCTTAACAGAAGACTATGGTGGAGGGGAAGGAAAAAAAAAAGAGGGAGGCAGGCAAAACATAAGAGACTCTTAAAAACTGAGAACCAACTGAGGGTTGATGGGGGGTGGGAGATGGGTATTGAGGAGCACATCTGTTGGGATGTTGGGATGAGCACTGGGTGTTGTATGGAAACCAATTTGGCAATAAATTTTCATATTAAAAAAATAACTCAAGTTAAAAGTATCTTTCAAGTTTGCCCTTTCCAAATAGGCAGTTAAGTCAGGTGCAGTTTTGAAAATGTTAGCAAATATTATCAAAACGTTTGTGTATTGGGTGAAGAAAGAAGCCCATTTTAACACTGTAAGAGAACAGATACTTAGCATTGGAAGGAAAAAGGCTGAGTTTAAATGATATTGGATCCAACCCAAAATTGTCAAGCCAGGTAGGCTGCTTACAAAGACCATCTGCCCAGAACCATAATGTCCAAATCAAAACTTCAAGAATGAACACAAGAGTCCAATTGCCCATATACACTTTACTCAAATACACAAGAATAAGTGTAGAGAGACTGAAAGCATATGTGTAGGGGAGAGAATTAAACAATGTGGGAAAAACTGACCTCTTTGTGCTGGATGATCCAATGCCTCAGAGTGGCAGGTGCAAAGAATGAATCCTCCCTCACCTGATATCCAATCCCATGAGTCTCTCATTTTGGGAGTTTCTTGCAATCTAAGTATCTCAAGACACAAAGCACACAACTTAATCTGGTGTCACCTGAAAAAAGAGCTATTCTTGAGCCCTGGAGGAAAAACTGCCTGTGTGGAATGAATTGAGTAAATATATAGTATATTGCACTGTATGCTTGGCCTAAGGGATTTCTTGAGTGACTTTTCATGGTAAACAATTCTGCTTTACACCTAGTTTAAGAAATCTTTAAGAAATAATTCTCAGGGCACCTGGGTGGCTTAGTCAGTTGTGGCCAACTCTTGATTTCAGTTCAGATCATGACCTCATGGTTCATGAGTTCAAGCCCCACGTCAGGGTCTGCACTGATAGTATGGAGACTGCTTGGGATCTCTCTCCCCCTCTCTCTGTCTCCCTCTCTCTGTCTCTCTCTTCCTCTCTCTCTTTGTCTCTCTCTCCCCCTCTGCCCCTCCCCTGCTCATGTGTATTCTCTCTCTTCTCTGAAAATAAACTTAAAAAAAGAAGTCTGTATCTTAAGATTTCTAATCAATATTCTGTAACAGAAATAGGAAGAAATCAAGTATACATAGCAAGTATAAATTATCAGGTCCTATTATTCAGATATGCAAAGATAATATGCCTCCTTCATTTTTTATAAATAAACTCAGATCCCTATCCTACCTGATTTTAATCAATTCTAACATTAGTAATTTCAAATTTACGCTAGCCCTCTAAGAGTTTTCTTTCCCTGTCTTCCTCTCCCAGGTTTCTGGATTCTTACCTAAGTTTGTAGGGATTAGTGAGTCGTGGTGGTGGTGGTGTGTGTGGAGCAGGGCAAAGTTGATTATTGGAAGAATCTGGTCACTTGCTGACACTTTCAGCCTCCTTGGTCCCTAGCATTTCATGCTCCCATGCTGGCATCCACGGAGATCCACTATCCCATTGGTCCTAGCTTTTGTTTCACTGTCTATGTTCCCCTCTCCATATAGAGAAACATTTTCTGATCTGCTATACTTCTTTGACATTCTTGAGCCATGAGATATCATTCTACTTTCCCTGAATCTTTTAAGGGCCATAGGAAAAGGTCTTGAGAGCTATCTCAAGTGTGATCTGCCTAGTCCCATCCCACCACCATTTCTGCTCCACTGCTACTGCACTAAGTTGATGTGGCACTGGACAGTCGCAATTTTTGCCAGCTTCCTTGGGCTCCACATTGTGTTCTGAATGACAAACTTAAGTGGAAGATATAAGAAGTTCTATCATATGCCTCCACTTGGAAATAATCACAGAGAGGACATAGCATCCAATTTGTAGCTTAGACACCCACCCAGGACTCACTCTGATGTACTTTGTTTCTCTTATCCTATTATCTTCCTGAGTCCAACTTGAAAGTCTTGATCAAGATTGAGAAAAATGGGTGCTCATTTCAGCAGCACATAAACTAAAATTGGAATGATACAGAGATAACCATGGCCCCTATGCAAGTATGACACACAAATTCATGAAACATTCCATATTTAAAAAAGAAAGATTGGGCATGTGGGTGGTTCAGTCAATTAAGCATCCAACTTCAGCTCAGGTAGTGATCTCAAGGTTCATAGGTTTGAGCCCCATGTCAGGTTCTGTGCTGACAGCTCAGAGCCTGGAGCCTGATTTGGATTCTCTGTATTCCCCCCCACCACTCCCACTCTGCCCCTCCCTTGCTTGTGCTCTGTCTCTCAAAAAATTAATAAATATTAAAAATTAAAAAGATTGAGGGAGAAAACCATTTTGGGGGGGCATGAACTTTATGCTTTGAACTTTCCAGTTTCTCCTTCTGAAAAATACAAAACACAGCTCTTGTGATTCAAAATTCCTTAATATTATCACCTTGTCTTGAACTTCAAAAATCTATTTCAACATGCAAAAAAAGCTCAGCATTTGTTCATCTTTCACTTTACATTTCTGCAGTAACATCTACTGTTCTGGTAATAATCCCAGGATGATTTCATTGCTAGGACAAGGAGAAGTATTCAGTGCCCTTCAGAGTGGGCACTGAAACCTAACAGCAAATGTGACACAATATCTCAATAGTTCATGAAGAAAAGCTACTTGAAAGAGAATATTCTCTCTTAAATGCTGAGGGGGAACTCTGCCTAATGGAAGAAATTTCTTACAAATCTCTTAACTGGGCTTTTCCAGAAACCCTGGAGAGGATAGAGTAGCACTTGGAACAATGGTGGCACAGGTCTCTGATGTAGCAATGAAAACTGGGTGAACTTTACTGAATGGTTTTACTTAATCTTGTTCAGATGTCAAAGTAACTGGAAGTCATGGAATTCTTTACAAAGTGATAGAACTTTTTGTTTGATGGAATTCAGCTGTTAAAACTATCCTGTTTTGAACATATCTATATAAATTAGAGTCATGTATTAGTATCTTTCTCTCTTCCCTCACTGCACCTCTTTTTTTCCCATAAGTGTATAAAACGCAAATAGTCATAGACACATGAGTCCATAAGGAGAGCAAATGATCAAAATAGGTATGGTTAATTATATCCTATTCATGTTCATTTGCAATTTCCTCATTATGTGTCTCACTTTCAGTACTGGACTCTAAGAGTGACAAACAGCAAATATTAAAAAATTGAAGTAACTTGAGATTAGGAAAATCCTGTCTGTGGATTATTTTTATTCCTTGACTCTGGAAAAGGCTGCTGCTAACTGTTTTATTTTCTTTATTGGAATTTATTCAGCTCAAGAAACAACCTAATATTTGGAACCACCTAATATTCCTGTACTAACTGATTCTTGTTTCATCTTTCAAAGATTTGGAATCACCTCTTTCTTATGACCAGTCTTTTCTCTGCATGCGTTGTAAACAGCCTAAAGAAAGCGATTTTTGAGATCCCAGTGTAATCCACATGTTCTTATAAGCAAAATTCTAATCCACAACCTTTTGCAAATACAGGAACACAGGGCAACAGGTTTGTTTGTTCTGTTTTGTTTGGGTTTTTTTTTTTTTTGCATGTTTCTTTTTGTTTATATTGGTTTGAAGTAAAAGATAGTCAACAACAATGAAGGAAACCGATTTAGAAAGAATTTCTGTAATGAATGTCTCCCAGCATCTCTCAGTACAGGCAATATTATATTTCCTGCCAAAACTCATTCAGAGTATTTGAGCCATTCTTGTTACTTAAGAGCATTTGGAAGGAGTCACACAAGAGAACTGTAGTTCCTACAACTCCCTCTTGTATCTATTTGAGCAATAGCAATAGATAGAAGAAGCAGTAGAATTAAAACTGATAGAATTCATGAAGTTCGGACAGAAAGCATCTGTCATTTACAATGAGCTTTGAACAATGGCAGGCAAGCAATCACTGCTATCAGATGTAGGATCTAGCAGTAGACCATATGAATCAGAGGCAGAAACAAAACTAAGAAAAAAGAAATATTTAAAATATTTAAAATAGACCAAAACTCATTCTAAGCATGCCCACCTAGGGACTTCACCAGCAGCAAGAAAATGGTTGATAGTTTTCAACCAAAGAGCCAATTCAGACAATAGGATAGCAGTTGCTAGAATTCCATTTTATGTGTTTCATTGTATATAAGCTCTACACTTTAGCTCCATGACTGTCCAAAGTAGAAGAGCCATAAGGAGTGACACTTGTGCCATGAATTTTCTGAAGTTTGGGAAAAATGCTGCAAGCAACCTGAAACAAAGAATGGTCTTTAAGCTTCTGTTAACTATAAACTGAATATTTTAAAAAGTAGATTTTAAGTTTCAAAGAATTCTTTTGTTGATCTTGTAAAAGTATCAAGTAAACCTGTTCAGACATTGTTAAGGAAGGGCATGTAAATGAAGACTCATGACACTAGAGTCACTATACTGGATCGCCAACAAATTTAGAGAATTTGCACCTTAATAGGGAGCATTCCTATTGGAATAAGTCAATAGGTGATCTTTTTTTAAAAATTTTTTTAGTGTTTATTTATTTTTGAGAGAGAGAGAAACCAAGCACAAGCAGGGAAGGGGCAGAGAGAGACAGAGACACAGAATTTGAAGCAGGCTTTAGGCTCTGAGCTGTCAGCACAGAACCCAACACAAGACTCGAACTCATGAGCTGTGAGGCCATGACCTGAGCCGAAGTTGAACGCTTAACCGACTGAGCCACCCAGGCGCCCCAATAGATGATCTTTTTAAATTGTGTCTGAGCAGAGTCTAAATGTACACAAGCAAACAAGTAACTGCAAAGAGAATACATATAATTATATCTTTGAATGTAAGATACTTATTTTACTATTTCTACTCTCAGTAACATTATAATACTTGCGTGGTTGTATTTTTATTTAACTGAACTAATTAGACCAATTTTATAAACAACGAAGACATCTTAAAACTGAAGGAATATGACATCAACACGAGCTCTAAATTTCTCTTGGTCTCATTCTTTTTCCCAGTTTTGAGATATATTAAACATATAGTACTGTATAAATATAAGGTGTAAAGCATAATGATTCGACTTACATATATTGTGAAATTACCACAATAAATTAACAGCCATGACCTATAAATATAGGGGGAAAGGGGTGGGGGAAAGTTTTTCCTTGTAGTGAGAACTCAGGATTTATTCTTGTAACAGCTTTCAAAGGTACCACACAGCAGTATTAACTATAGTCATTATGTTAAACGTTACATCTCTAGTAATTACTTACCTTATAACTAGAAGTTTGTACCTTTTGACCACATTCATCCATTTATCCCTTCTCCAACCCCCACCTCTGGAAACCACAAATCTTTGTTTTGTTTTTAGTTTGCATATATAAATGAGATCCTACAGTATTTGTCTTTCTCTTTGTATAATGCTCTCAAAGTCCATGTTGTTGCAAATGGCAAGATTTCATTCTTTTTTATGGCTGTGTGTGTGATCACATCTTTATCCATTCATGAAAACTTAGGTTATTTCCATGTCTTGGCTATTGTACATAATGCTGCTATGAGCATAGGGGCGCAGATACATCTTTGACATAGTGTTCTCATTTCCTTTCAATAAATATCCAGAAGCAGAATTTCTAAATCATATATGGTAGCTATATTTTTAATTTTTTGAGGAACTTCATTCATTTGCAATACTAGCTGGATCAAATTACAACTCCGTCAACAGTGCACAAGTGTTCCCTTTTCTCCACACCCTCTTTTGCATTTGTTATCCTTTGTTTGTTTGATAATAACCATACTAACAAGTGTAAGGTGCTGTATCATTGTGGCCTTGGTTTGCATTTCTCTGATGATTAGTGATGTTGAGCAGATTTTCATGTACCTGTTAACCATTCACATATCTTCTTTGGAAAAATATTCCAGTTATTCTACTCAGGTCCTTTGCCTATTTTTAATTGGACTCTTTGTTGTCCTGCAAATATTCTTTTCCCATTTGATAGGTTGTGTTTTCATTTTGTTGAGCAGAAGTTTTTGATGTAGTCCCACTTGCTTATTTTTTATTTTGTTAAATAGGCTTTAGGTGTCATATCCAAATAATCATTGGTAAGACCCATGTCAATGAGTTTTTTTCCCTGTTTTCTTTGAGGAATTTTACAGTATCCAGTCTTACACTTAAGTCTTTAATCTGTTTTGAGTTAATTTTTGTGAGTGGTGAAGAATAGGGGTCTAGTTTTATTCTTTTGCATGCGAATATCCAATCTGTCCAGCACCATTTATTGAAAAGACTATCTTTTCTCCATTGACTATTCTAAGATCCCTTATCAAATATTAGTTGACTGTATGTAAGTGGGTTTATTTCTGGGCTCTCAATTCTATTCCATTGAACAGTATGTCTCTTTTTATGCCAGTACCATGTTGTTTTGACTACTATAGCTTTATAGTATAGCTTGAAATCAGAAAATGTGATACCTACTACTTTATTCTTCTTTCTCAGGATTGCTTTGGCTATTTGGATCGTTGTGGTTGCATATAAATTTTAGGATTCTCTTTCTACTTTTGTAAAAAAAAATGTCATTGGAATCTTGATATGAATTGCATTGAATCTATAGATGGCTTTGGGTAATATGGACATTTTAATAATATTTTTCTAAGTCATGAACACAAATACCTTTTCATTTATTTGTGTCTTCTTCAATTTCTTTCAATCAGTGCCTTGCAGTTTTCAGTGTAGAGATCTTTTGCCTCCTGGTTAAATTTATTCCTAAGCATTATTTACTTATTTATTTTAATTTTGTAGATGGAGTCATTTTCATTTTCCAATAAAAAAATACTGCTAGTATATAGAAAGGTTACTGATTTTTTGTATGTTAATTTTATATTCTGTAACTTTTCTGAATTTATCTTTTAGATGAACAGCTTTTGGTGGATTCTTTAGGATTTTCCTATATATAAAATTATGTCATCTGCAAATAGAGACCATTTTACTTTGTCTTTTCCGATTCTGATGACTTTTACTTGTTTTCTTGCCTGATTTCTCTGGCTATGATTTCTACACTATGCTGAATAAGAGTGGTAAGAGTGGGCATGCTTGTCTTATTCCTGATCTTAGAGGAAAAGTTTTCAACCTTTTACAATTAACTGTGATGTTAGCTGTAGGTTTATCATATATGATCTTTATTATGTTGAGGTAATTCATTCTATACCTAACTGGGTGTTTTATCATTAACAAATATTGAATTTTGTTAAATGCTTTTTCTATGTATATTGAAATGATACAATTTTTTTCTTTTATTCTATGAATGTGATGTATCCTATTGATTTGTGTGTATTAAATCATCCTTGCAGCCCAGGGGTAAATCCCACTGATCATGGTGAATGGTCTTTTTTTGTGCTACTGAGTTCATTATATTTTTCACATGCTACTGAATTTATTTTGTTAGTATTTTATTGAATTTTTGCATCTATATTCATCATAGATATTGGCCTGTAGTTTTCTTATAGTGTCCTTTTTTGGTTTGGTATCAGGGTAATACTGGCCTCATAAAATTACACTTTGATTTTTTGGAATAATTGGAGAAGGATTGGCATTCTTGGTTAAATGTTCACCAGTGAAGTCATCTGATCCTGGGCTTTTCTTCATTGGAAGTTTTTTTATTACTCATGCAATCTCCTTACTAGTAATTAGTCTGGTCAGATTTTCTATTTCCTTCTCATTCAATCTTGATAGGTTGTATGCTTCTAAGAATTTTCCTGTTTCTTGTAGGTTGTCTGTTTTGTTCACATATAGCTGTTCATAATACCTATTTATGATCCTTTGTATTTCTGTGATATCAGTTGTAAAGTCTCCTCTTTCATATGATTTTATTGATTTGGTCTTTATTTGTTAATCTTGCCAAAAGCTTATACATTTTGTTAATCTTTTTAAAGAATCAGCTCTTTGTTGATCTTTTTTTATTGTCTTACTATTCTCTATTTCATTTATTTTTGCTCTAATCTTTATTTCCTTCCTTTTGCTAACTTTGGGTTCAGTTTATTCTATTTCCTTGAGGTATAAAGTTAGGTTATTTATTTGAGAACTTTCATGTTTCTTGCTTTTGTGAGTGGGTTAGAGGGACAGAGAGAGAGAGAGAGAGAGAGAGAGAGAGAGAGAGAGAGAGAGAATCTTAAGCAGGATCCACTCTAACATGGAGCCCAACATGGGGCTCAATCCCATGACCCTGGGATTATGACCTGAACTGTAATCAAGCAACAGATGCTCAACTGACTGAGCCACCCAGGTGCCCCAAGAACTTTCTTATTTCTTAATGTAGGTGTTCATTGGTATGAACTTTCCTCTTAAAACTGTTTTTTGCTGCATAAGTTTTGTCATGTTGTGTTCCCATTTTTGTCTCAATACACCTTTTTCTTTTCCATTTAATTTCTTCTTTGATCTGTTGATTATTTAAGAAGCTGTTGTTTAATTTCCACGTATTGATGAGTTGCAGTTTTTCTCCTGTCATTAATTTCTAGTTTCAAACAATTGTGGTCAGTGAAGAAACTTGGTATGATTTCAAACTTCTTAAGTTTTCTAAGACTTGTTTTGTGACCTAACATATGGTCTATCCTAGAAAATATTCTAAGCACACTCAAGAAGAATGTGTATTCTTCTGTTGTCAGAATGTTCTGCATATATATGGTATGTCCATTTGGTTTATAGTGTTGCTCAAATCTGATGTTTCCTTATGTTTTCTGTATAGGTGATCTATCTGTTTTTGAGAGGGGGTATAAAAATCCTTAACTATTATCATATTACTGTTGATTTTTCATTTTAGCTCTTTTAGTTGCTTTAAGGTACACAAATGTTGGGTTCATAAATATCTACAATTGTTATATCTTCTTGATGGATTGATCACTTTATCATTATATAATAATGGTTTTTGTCTCTTTTTACCATTTTTAGTTTAAAGTCTATTTTGTCTGATAAAAGTATAGCTACCCCTATTTTTTATTGTTATTGTTTGGTTTGCTTTGTTTGTTTACCATTTGCTTGAAATACCATTTTTGATTCATTCACTGTCATTCTATGTGCATCTAAGGCTAAAGCAAGTCTCTTGTAGGCAGCATTTCATTGGATCTTTGTTTTTTGTTTTGTTTTTTTTTATCCATTTAGCCATTCTGTGTGTTTCCATTGGAGAATTTAATCCATTGATGTTTAAAGTAATTGTTGGTAGACAAGAACTTGCTATTGCCATTTTGTAAATTGTTTTCTGGTTATTTTATAGATACATTGTTTCTTGCCTCTATTCCTACTGTGGTTTTTGTGCGTGTGTTGATGTCTTTTTGTGTCAGTTTTCTTTGATTTCTTTATTATATTCTTTTATATGATCACTACAGGTTTTCCCCTTGTGGATACCATGAGACTTACATAGGATATCTTAATATTATAGGGGTGCCTGGGTGGCTCAGTCAGTTTCACATCCAACTTCAGCTCAGTACATGATCTCGCATTTGTGGGTTCAAGCCCCACATTGGGCTCTATGTTAACAGCTCAGAGCCTTGAGCCTGCTTCAAATTCTGTGTCTCCCTCTCCCTCTGCCCCTCCCCTGCTCATGCTCTGTCTCTGTCTCTCAAAAAATAAAATAAACTTTAACAAAATTTAAAAAATTATAACACCCTATTCTAAACTGTTAGCAAATTAACCTTGAGAGTGTTCCTAAAGTTTATACTTCTTCTCTCCCTCACATTTTAAGTTATTGATGTTAAAGTTTTTATATTTCACACTGTGAATCCAATAGCAGATTATTGTAGGTATGGTTATTTTTATTACATTTTTAACTTTAAACTAGAATTGTAAGTGAATTACACACCTCTATTACCATATTAAAGAATTTAACTTGGACTATGTATTTAGCATTACCAGTGAGTTTTATGCTATTTCCTTACGTTTTTACAATGTTAATTAGCATCCATTATTTCCATTCAAAAGATTCCCTTTAATTTTTTTTTTTTTTTTTTGGTAAGACAGGTGTAGTGGTGATAAACTACCTCAGGTTTGTTTATTTGGGAAATTCTTCATCTGTACACTTCTGAAGGACAGTTCCACTGGGTACAGAATTCGTGTTTGACAGTTATTTTCTTTCACTATTTTGAATTTTGAATATCATCCCATTCTCTCCTGGTCTGAAAAGTTTGTGTTGAAAAATAGGCTCATAGTTACATGGGTGTTCCCTTGTATGTAACTTGTCACTTCTTTTTTCTGCTTTCAAAATTCTTTTTCTTTGACTTAATAATTTAATTATGTGTCTTTGATATCCCTATTTGTGGCCCTTTAGGCTTCATGGATCTGGATGTTCATTTCCCTTCCCAGGCTTGGGAAATTTTCAGCCATTATTACTTTAAATATACTTTATGCTCCTTCTTTTCTCCTTCTGGCTTTCCCACAACGTGGATATTGTTTATTTTGGTTGTGTCCTATAAGTCCCATAGGCTTTCTTCACTCACTTTTTTTTTTCTTTTTGCTCCTCTGACTGGACAATTTCAAATGTCCTGCCTTCTAGGTCACTGGTTCATTCTTCTTCATGATTGGGTCTGCTTTTGAATCTCTGTATTGAGCTTCTCAGTTTAGTCATTGTATTTTTCAGCTCTAAGATTTCTGTTTGTTTTTTGATGCCCTCTATTTGCTGAATTTCTTGTTTTGTTCATGCACTGCTTTCCTAATTTCATTTAGTTGCATATCTTGTGTTTTAGAGTTCATTAAACTTTAAGATGATTATTCCAAATTCCATGTCTTAGAGTTCATTGATTTCCATTTCTTTTGGTCAGTTGTTAAAGCTTTATTAGTGTTCTTTGGTAGTTCACCCTTACTTGATTTTTTTATGCATGATCCCTGAATCCCTTATATTAGTATCTGTATATTTGAGTAAGGAGTTTCCTCTTCCCATCTTTACAGGTTCATTTTGGAAGAGACCGTATTTTACCAATAAGTTCAGTTTGAGTTTCTGGCCAGGTCTGCTTCTAATGTCCTGGTACACGGAACTTACTATCAGAGTCCATTTTGGGGCAAGGCCTCTGCTGAACTCTGAGATGGGGGGTAAGGAGTATGTACCAATGGTCGAGAATAGTTAAACAGGACTTCTGACTTGTTTTCCTGCCCAAGCAAGGCTGTAGGATGGGCATCACTGTTGCCTGGGTTCTCTGTTCAGTCTTCCTAGATGTCAGAACTGTGTAATATTCTCAGCAGTAGGTTCAGCTATGAGTTAGTTTCCCTGCCCTGGCAGGGCAGCAGAATGGCCGCCATAACCCGCATAGCTAATTGTTTGAGGACTCAAATCAGGAAGACTGTGCACTGTATTCCTTGGCCAAAAAAGGCCACTGATTTTGCTCTGCAGATGGGAAAGACCACAGGCTAGGCTCTCTGTTCAAGTGCCCCTGTACACAGGAATGTTGAAGGGGCTACACAGCGTCTCATTTTCTCTGGTTAGGTTCTCTGGTCAGGTGGGCTGAAAGTTATATGCAGCAATGAGAGGGACTGTGAATTAGTTTCCCTGCTTGGGCAAAGCTGGTGAACTGGCTTTAAGTCCAGGAAGGCTTTTTTGGAGTTATGGACCGATTTTCAGGATCAGTAAGACTCTGAGGACCCAAATCAGGCAGATCTGTGCCCTACTGAATTCCCTGGTCAGGCTGCACTATCATCTTGGCTTTGCAGATGAACTGAGACACTAGTTCAGACTACTACTTGGATGCTGCAGGTAGGAATTTGGTCTGCCAAGATCTGGCAACTGGTTGTTGCAAATACCTCCCCTCATCCCCATTACAATCAAATTCCTAGTGGTCAAGTCTCACAGATTTTCCTGCAATACCATGGGGGTGATATCAGAGTAGGGGCTCCCAAGAAGTGACCCAAAATGCTGGAGGTGCTGAATGTCTACCCTAGGTTCCCCCCCCCCCCCCCCGCCACTGATGGAAGAACCATAGGCTCAGGGGAGACCTCTCAGTGTGGTACCGTGCTGGCTTGAGGGAGGGGCAATGTGGTCAACATGTAGCCATTTTTCTGACACTTCTAATATAGTCTGTCTTGGTCTTTGTGGTACCCGGTGGGAGGTGGGGGGCTTGTTTCAGCCTCACCTCTGTGTTCTACGATTTTCTCAGTGGTGCCTTGTCTATGAACAGTTATTAGCTGTTCTTGTGAGTGGAGCAAAATTGGGATCTATGTCACCATCTTGGTAATACCATTCTTCTCTTGGAATCTTTGGACAATAAGCTTACTAACCTAACATTAAGTCATATTACAGGCCTATACTTCATAAGGAAGAGTGATTAATGTGCTATTGTAGAAAAAAAATCCATGAATGAGAAATAAGATGACCTGGAGTTTATTTCTAAGTAAGTTCATACTAACTAGTCTTCTAGTTATACTAAATTAAGTTTATAAGCTCCTCCAACTCTAATATTCTTGTTTTGTTTTTTTAGTAAACTTCAAAATATCCATTCTATAAAAGCAGTTAATATTTATAATTTAAATATTTTATAATTCAAGAAATATACAAATTATCAAAGATTGAATTCTACTCAGCATGATCTTGATGTTAGGTGTATTTTTTTATATTCCATTTTTTAAAATTGGTCATCTACTTATACAAGTTTGTCTTAAACATAGTTTGCTACTATGTTCCTCTTTGTTTAATCAAGTTAAATAGGTAAGACTTACTTTTTGGATTTTATAAACTTGAGCCTAAGTATAAGCTACCACAAATACTTCATGAAATTTGTTGAAATTTAAATTTATTTGTTTATAGGTAAAAAATAAAGTAGGCACATACCATCAACATAGTTTGATCACTAAGTTATTGCAGTTGTTTTTTTAACTCTTAAAACATTTTTTTAAATGTTTGTTTATTTTTGAGAGAGAGAGACAGAGTGTGAGCAGCGGGTGAGGGGCAGAAAGAGGGAGACACAATCAAAAGCCAACCTCAGGCTGTTAGCTGACAGCTCAGAGCCTGATATGGGGAGCCAAAGTCACACGCTTAACAGATGAGCCACCCAGGTACCCCACAGTTGGTTTATAAAAAGAGATGAATATTAGAATATATTCATTAAAAATAAGAAAACATAGAAGGATACTTCCAGAGCATTTAGCAAATTTAATCCCCAAACTTGCAGTTTTCGGTTGTATCCCCGTTTGTTCATCACAGACTGTGCCAATAGCTTAGCTTTTAATCCCTGAAAAACAATTAAACATTTAAGCACCACTTAATGGAGAAGAATCATTAAAATAAAATTGAAGTTCACATTGTTACTTGGAGAGACTTATATTTATTGTTTCCTATAAAAGTTCCAAGGAAACTAAAAAAATTACAAATATGGGCATGGGGCACATCACTTCTTTGCCTGCTTTTAAAAGAGTTGTCTCGACAAAGTTTACTGATATGAAAAAAAGGGATAACAACTCAAATTTTCAAAGAGCTTGGAACATAGATCTCTAGTGAAGTGACTTTATCAGTTCAAGCTTTTTTTCTCACCAGTGACTATTTTAGAGAGAACAGCCTAACAGGCATATCACAGACTGCACAATCTCCATAATATGTTTTCATTCTAAACACCAATGGTTGTATTTGGGAAATATTAACAGTATTAGGAAAAGTCTTTAAAACTTTTTCTTTAACGTTTATTTCTGGTACAGAGAGAGAGAGCATGAGCAGGGGAGGGGCAGAGAGAGAGAGGGAGACACAGAAACTGAAACAGGCTCCAGGCTCTGAGCTGTCTGCACAGAGCCCGACGCGGGGCTCAAACTCACGGACCGCAAGATCATGACCTGAGCCGGAGTCGGACGCTTAACCGACTGAGCCACCCAGGTGCCCCAGGAAAAGTCTTTTTAAAAAGACACTACAGAATTAGAGGTCAGGGGGGTGCTTAAAATAATTATGAATAGACATTATATTTACAAAGAATTTAATAGGATAGGAAACTGTCATATTATGTTAGTGAAAAAGCATAATACAAAGCTATGTATATAGTGTAATATCCATCATATATAACATCTATAAATATGAGTACTAAGTATACTAAATGGAAATTTATTAAAAGCAAATGTACTAAAATACTGTGATTTTCTCTTAGTGTGACCTTGTTTATGTTAATACTTTGCTATACTTTTCAAATTCTTTAATATTCATAAAAAGGGAAGATGACTAAGTATATAATACAAAATTTAAACATCCTTTATCATGGTGAAAATTGATAGCCAGAATGATTAAAAATGAAAGCAAAACCGTTTAAATGGGGGGAAAGTACCACTGTGCTCAATTTAGATAAATGACACAAAATCAATGCCATATTAGAAAAATTAGGATTTTTAAAAACTTCAACAATTAGCTAACTAGAGAAAACTCTCTTAACTCAAAATACTTTTCTTCCCCAATAATGAGCAGTGAGAGAGGAGTCCTTGTTTGTGCAGAGAAGGTAGAGTTTCAGGCTCTTCCTTTCCTATAACTTCTGTTTCCTCCTCACAGATTCCTATAAATCACTAGTAGTTTATGTTACTAAGCCTATGCCATCTGCTCACTGGGGCCATGTTGTAGCCAGGCTTATTATATATCACAATACAGTTGTTAAGAGGACAAGTCCTGGGTTAGGCACCTGTGTTCAGATCTTGGCTTCACTTCGGATGTTGCCCAGCCCCCTAACCTCTATTTCAGTTTTGTCTTCTGTGGAGTGGAGATGACAGCCTCAAAGTGTTTTTTAAATTTTTTTAAAATGTTTCTTTTTGAGAGGGGAGAGACAGAGTGAGAGTGGGGGAGGGGCAGAGAGCGAGAGAGGGAGACAAAGAATCCGAAGCAGGCTCCAGGCTCTGAGCTGTCAGCACAGAGCCCAATGCGGTTCCAAACTCACTAACCATGAGATGATGGCCTGAGCCAAAGTCCAACACTTCACCAACTGAGCCACCTAGGTGTCCTGGCCTCAAAGTGTTTTAAGACGGTTAAAGGGGTAATTCCTGGAAAGCTGACGATATCCCTCCCACCCTACCCAAAGCCTCACGGTCTTCTCCATCTCATTTCATGCCAATTCAGTCCTTCCATGTGCTCATGTCCAAGTCCTTGATTTCATCCTAATCCCTCTTTCTTCTCACACTACATCCAATCTGCCAGCAAATTTTGCTGTCTCTACCGTCAAAATAAATGCAGGGTCTGACCACTTCTTTCCATCTCTACTGAGACCATCTTGGGACCAGCTGCCATCCTCTTGCTCCAGGACTATTGCAACAGCCTCCTTAACTGTATCCCTCGTTCCCTACAATCTGTTCTCTGCAAATCGCACAGTAAACCATCACATCACTCCCTGCCAAAATCCTTCAGTGGCTGCCCATCTTGGCCAGAGGAAAAAGCAGATTCTCAACCAAGACCTAAATGGCCCTACAAAAGCTGATCCCTTGTACCTCTCTGACCTCAACTCCTATTCCTCTCGCCTGTGCCTCTCGTCTCCAGCCACGCAGGTCTCCCAGTTGTTCAGAACGAAAGGCAAGTCTTGCTTTAGGGCCTTTGCACTTCCTGTTCCCTCTGCATGGATCATTCTTCCCTTAGATATTCCTATGGCTTGCTTCCTTACCCCCTTCAAATCTTTACTCACATATAATCTTCTCAACAAAGCCTTCCCCATTTAAAATGGCAAATCCTCCCTTAGGACTCCCCACCCTATTTCCTGGTTATATTTTTAACTTGAACATGTATCACTTTTTCCACTTACTATATAAAGTTTTTATTTCTGCTATTTAGAATATCACTCTAGAAAGGCAAAAATTGGGGTCTTTAACAATGCCTGGTACCTATAGTTAATATTTTCTGAGTAAATGAATGACTGCATATCCTTAGGACATTGACTGAAGATAGCAAGTACTTTACACATTTTAATTAATAACATGTTCCATGAGAATATCTAGAATCATGACATCATAAAGTTGGAAAGAACTTAAACCATCTATTGTTTTTTCTATAGTTTTGAAAGGTGATCATCTGAGCTTTCAGTGTGTTCTTTCTCAATAGGCCATTGGCTACCAAAAAGAGAAGCCGGTTTCCTTTTTAAATCACTCTTTTTGTTAGCTAGCTAGGCTGACGTGTCTCCTGGTAAGTTCTGTTCGTTGATGCTAAGGTTATGCTCTGCAAGTATACCCCATCCATCTTCTACATGAGGGAACATTCTGAATATTGGAAGACACCTAGAATGTCCCACTTAAGTCTTCTCTTCCTCACATGAGCATTAAGCATCCGTATACATTTTCTGTTAATACCTGAAAAGTGAGCTCAGAGATAGTCACACCAGTATACTTCCACTATTGCAGACCAAGACTACATTAATATTTTATCCACTGACGTCATACCATTAGCTCGTATTGAATTTTTGGTGGTATAAGATAACCAGGTTATGTTAATGATTTATGGGTTTTTTTTTTTCACATTAGCTTCTTTTAAGGTGGTTCCTTATATACTTGTATTTTCTCACAAATACGAGATAATCTTCACAGAGACCTCATTCTTTTTAAACCTAGAAATAAACTAAACTAGTGAACTATTACAGTGGTAATGCTATAAACTCTCAGGCAAAGAAAGAATAATAATCCACTATTTTATCATCTATAATCAGAAACACTTGTTATATATTTAAAGCTTCACTCAGGTAGTTTCCATAAATTCTCTTCTTCCACCATCATATCCTCTGCTACAATCTCGGAATTCTCAGCTAAAGAGGATCCCATCTTTGATGAAACACATACCCCCACTCCTCTCAGACACTCTATACTCTAAACATGCCTCAGAGATCTCACAGTGGAAAAACCTCTGTCTCTCCATCTGCCACCAAACCAGGATCTTGAGAACACATAAAACTACAAAATGACTGCTTCTCACAAAGATGATGCCATTAAATTAACTTCATGCTATGAACTAAAAATGTCGAACAGAAACTTTGGTTTGGTAAATTGTTTTCTCGCTCTGATTTTTGTACCTCACTGCTCAACCCATTTGTTTATCATTAAAAGCAGGGTCATAGCATGATGCCTAATAATATCAACAGTGGAATCAGATAGCCTTAATAGGATATATTTTGAAGTGCTTACAAGACATATTACAAATAACAAGTATTTATGAGTTGAAGAATAAATCATTAACTACAAACAGTGAAGTGTTTAATAACAGAACAAACAGCTTATTCTCTGTACTACAATTCTTTTCATCCTATCATAACCCTCCCCGAGCTAGGCCTGAACATGGCTGATGGGAAACCATCTTCACCCTCAAGATTAATTACACATGTATAACTAAAAGACCGATTTGTCACCAGGAAGATGTCAAATCTCGACACGGACAGAAACAGAACCATATTGTAGTCAAAACAGATTTGCTGGACAGTTATTTTAGGCTTCCAGCACAGGTTACATCTAATTATCCAGATTGGACATGAGAGACATAAGCACATATATACAGCCCTGCAGATAATAAAATGTTAATCAAAATCTATTTAAGTTGCTTTAAGCAGTTTTAACTAAGAGAAGGCTACCAGACTTTGCAAATAAAATTCCAGGTGCCCAGTTATATTTGAATTTCAGATGAACACTTTTTTAGTTTACACATATCTCCAATAGCAATTGACATACACACACAAAGAAATTATTCACCATTTATCTGAAACCTAAATTTAAATGGTTATCCATTTTCTCTGGCAATCTTAGGCTAAGATCTAAGCAAGGGGACTACCATTGGAGTTCACATCAATGTAACAGAGTGTTAACTGGGGTTTTGGTCCATGCAACAAAATACAACAGGTGATGTGTACCAAAGCTAGGTGACAGACAAAAGGTAGAATGCACAAAAAGAATGTACAAAAACTGGTTCCACACTTCTTGGACCATTCAATCAGATCAAGATTATAAAAAGGGGGGCAAAGCATTTAGAGAATGAAAAATATATTTGGGGGAATGTTTCTATGGAAAAAGCTGGGCTTGAGCCTCACCTCCAGTCCCCGAGGGGAAAAGAGAGGAGTTTGTCATTCACAATCTCAATGAAGAGTAAGGGTTTCAGCCAGAGACACTAGAGGGACCTAATCCTCTCCATAATTGAGAGATACCATGGACTGAGAAAATTAGAGTGGCCTATTTCAGGAAAACAAAGAGACAACATGGTTCTATTTGCAAAGGAACTATACTTCCATTAGTAAAAGCCAAGAAATGTTTGATTCCCATGGACCAAATGTGGGCTGTAGGGGAAAGAGCTGGTCTGGAGCATGAAACGACTTGGTGTAGAACCAGGATGGGGATATCTCCACACCAGGGCTGAGGTCAGAAGGTGAGATGTTCTCACGTGCTGTGAGAGCTGCCACTAAAAAGGGCTACTGAGAGGGTCTTCATAGTACCCACAGAAGAAAGTATCAGCTACAAACACCCACCAGGGCCAGAGTGAGAAACCAGCTTATGAAGATACCAGCCACCAGCCAGCAAATAATTTCCCTTCCATATTTCCCTTGTTCCCTCCTCCCTCTTTAACCTTGGCATGGTCCGGGGGTGCCTGGGTGGCTCAGTCGGTTAAGCGGCCGACTTCGGCTCAGGTCATGATCTCGAGGTCCGTGAGTTCGAGCCCCGCGTCGGGCTCTGTGCTGACAGCTCAGAGCCTGGAGCCTGTTTCAGATTCTGTGTCTCCTTCTCTCTGACCCTCCCCCGTTCATGCTCTGTCTCTCTCTGTCTCAAGAATAAATAAACGTTAAAAAAAAAAAATTAACCTTGGCATGGTCCAAAACTACAACTGGACAAGTCCAGGAACGTTGCTGATAAGCTTCTCTTTCTCCTCCCCAAATGCCCGAACCTACTATCTACAGGCCTGGGCCCCTTACTCTGGATTAAAACTCAAAATGCTAATTAATATCGTACACTGATTATTTTTGCATTTTGCACGAACGCTGTCTTATCTCTTATAGTAACTGCATTACTGTACGGTGAACATAAACATTTTAGGACCTGATAACTTTTAATCTGGTGGACGGAAAAAATCTCGGCTCAACTAAAAGTTTAAAGAAGCAATATGAATTACAAATAAAACAGTTTAGATTATATCTAATATATAGTGGTTGTACTGGAACAAAGATTAAAATAGAGCCCTTTCTATGAAAACCAGTTTGGCTGGAACAACTTTCAAGGAAAATCCATCTATGTCCACCTGTCCATCACATTGATTAACCAGGAAAGAGGCTGCCGGCTGCTGTGCTATCCACTTTGGCCACGCTGTTCTCTTGCTGGCCACATGAAGAGCCAGTTTCAATTCGAAAGCCTATATACAATTTTGTGCATTTAAGAACATATCATTGAGTTGTTTCTTGTTTTATTTTGTGTTTTTGTCTTTTGTGGGTTTTGTCTGTCTTTGTTTTTACTTCTAAAGTCAGCAGGAAGATAAAGACACTGTACATAAAAATGCTTCTAAACTTGTCTGAGATTTTTTCAGACCTAAGAAAGGTTTTACTTTGAGTCGATTTGTAGGGTTTGTTTTTTTTCCAAAGACTTCATTCAGTGTTGTTTTTTTTTTTCCATTTTTTGTGCCAGTTTTATCCAACTCTCAAGGATTCCCAGATTCCTTTCTGCAAGAAAAGGAACAATGCTAGACAGATTAACCTCCAGAAACTGAGAACAAGAAAGATATATAAACATATCTGGAATCAATAACAAAATCTATTGCAATAATGTATAACACAAGAAACTCCTGACACAGCCATAGCCAAAATGTAATGCTAGCCAAACATTGCACAATGCTGAAGGCAGCTGTCAACTCCGAAAATAAAAATAGTAGATAGTGTCACCACAGACAGAATGTACAAATTCCCATAATACAATTCTCACCTGAACATAGTACAAGAAGAGCAAAAATGTAGAAGCCTGATCTGTTCACCTGTGTCTATCTCTTAAAATTTGCAAATGTCCAAGATGCTTAGGAGTTATCCTGTTGTATTTCACAATAAAGAATAACTAATGCTACATTTGGAAAAGAAGGGAAAGGGATACTTTTAAACAAAAGTAAAATTATATGTAGTATTTATATATAGTATCTTGTGAGTCTATCAGTATAACTCAGATTTATATATCCAAAAGTATTACTTATTTTGGTTTTTCTAATTTCTTATCTTTTTTTAGAATTGAGATATAATTAGCATATAACATTGTATTAACATTAGGTGTACAACATGATTTGATATATGTACATATTGCAAAATGATTACCACAACAAGTTTAGTTAGCATTCATCACGACACATAGTTACAATTTGTTTCCCTTTGAGAACTTTTCAAAAAAATTTTTTAATGTTTATTTGTGAGAGAGAGCACTCACACTCATGTGCACGAATGGGGGAAGAGCAGAGAGAGAGACAGAGACAGAGAATCTGAAGCAGACTCTGGGCTATCATGAACCATGAGATCATGGCCTGGGCTGAAGTCAGAGGTTCAACCAACTGAGCCACCCCAGAGTACCCCACCTTGAGAACTTTTAAGATCTACTCTCTTAGTAACTTCCAAATACATAACACAGTGTCGTTAGCTATAGCTCTCATGCTGTGCATTCCATCCCCAGGATTTACTTATTTTACAACTGAAAGCTTATATCTTTTGGCTTCTTACACCTATTTTGTGCCCACCCACCACCTGTAACAACCATCAATACATTCTCTGTATCTATGAGTTTGTTTGGGTTTGTTTAAATACATTCCACATATAAGTGATATCACATAGCATTTGTCTTTCTCTGACTTATTTTACTTAGTGCAATGCCCTCAAGGTCCTTCCATGTTGTTGCAAAAGGCAGGATTTTTTTCTCTCTAAAATATGCTAAAACCCTAATTTTAGGTCAGTAACCCCAAAATGCTATTTATTGTGCTTTTAAACATTTCTGAAAAACTATGCACTAATAGCAACCAGTTCTTCTGAAGAAATTTAAAAAGAAAAAATAATCCTGTGTAGTGGGTCACAAACTAGGAGCCCTGACTGCCATCTCCTACTTCAAATCTCAGTTTAGGTGACAACATAGCAAAGCGAGAGAAGCTGAAAAAACCTGGCACAAACACACACCTTTGCTTCTTCACCAGAAACAGTTTTGAAAAAGCGCATTTGTGCCAATGACTAATTCCACCTCGAAACTATAGTCTAGAAGGGTCTCTAATCTAAAACACATTTGACAAAAATTTCTCCTCACTTTCCACCCCCATCCTTTCCCAGTACAGTATTTAGGGTGTTTTTTTTTTTTTCCAGTGGAATAGGCAAGATGGATGCAATATAACCAAATATTCAAGTTAAATTCCATCTTGCCCATGCAGGTTAATCAGAACAGTGTCTGAGCCAACTGATCCCAAATAAACCAAGCTCTGTCTCATCTTCAGAACATTTATTTCTTTAGGTTCTATTATGAGCTTCCCTTTGAAAGCTATTCCTATAACAGCTACAATAGAACGCTAAAGGACATTTTTCAAGTCTTGGAACTCCTCTTTGGTTTTAATCAGGATGAGCTTGAGGGGCTCAGGCTTATTACAGAATCTTTTTCTTTCTGATGATTAAACTGACACTGCTATGCTATTGTTATTGCATTTAACTTTTTTTTTCACTCAAAACATACTCATGAACAGGCCTGAAAATTCAGACAAGTAGAAACAAAGGGGCAGAAATCATCAATTTTTCTTCAACTATTTATTCTAACAGTTTTGGTCTTCTAAGCCTTTGACAAAAATATGTACACCTGAAACATATATAATTATATATATGGTTTTCTGTATTATTCTTTTTATTTATTACTCCATTAGTATTTCCATGTTTTTACATAATCTTTGTAAATATATTTATTTTACATAATATTTTAATAAGTGAATGTACCATGGTTTATTTAATTCTTTCATTATGATTGGACATTCTGTTTCTAGTTTTCACAATTTTAATGCTAGAGTATTAATCTCAGAGTATAAATCTCTTTTCAATATTTGGGATTACTTTATTATGGCAGATACTCAGGGGTGGAATTACTATTTAGAGGACACTATGTTTCTTAAGACTCTTCATACATATTGATAAACTGCTATCCAGAAAGGTCATACCGAATAACTGCCTCCGGCAATAACTAGAACATTCCTTGGTACATTTACCAGTGTTTTCATCCCAGGCTCATTTGCATTTTTGCTAATTTGATAGATGAAGAATTGGACCTCATTGTGCTTTGCAGTGCATCTTTGAAAACTCAGAGACCTTTATGCACATACAGATTTTAAAACCTTATAAATCCTTTTATGTAAATTAGTAATTTTCCAAATCCTTTCCTCCCACCCAAACACACAACAACCATTTCCTACTCCCCAGAGGCAGAGTTTGTTCTAGCCATTGTTGCTGCCTCATCCTTTGACCATGAGACCACACATTTATGGGCCTGGAACAATACGACCTCTCCCTGTCTCTTTTTGATTGCTGATCGCAATTGAGGTGATCCACCTTGGCATGACAATGAGCTGAAGGTGTCTTCTTATGTGGGTGGACACTAAAATGCCCCTCTCATAAAGACAGGATATTAAACAACTTGATTCTTGATTCCTGCTCCATAACATGTTTCACTCAATAGTCTATCCCTGGGCTACCGTGTCAGTTGTATTTCAACAACTCAGCAACCCTCAAGAATAATGAAAGTCAATTGTTCTTACTTAGCTGTGTTCATGGAGCTGATTTTCGCCATCTTTTATGGTCCAGGTGCATTCAGTTAGTTACAAGATAAATAACTTCTGCCTTCCTCTCAAGAAACCTTATAGGTATTGATGTACCCCACAGCCTGCCTTTGCTTTTCCAGGGTAATGTTCTCAAAGAGCAGAGTTCACACCCATATTAGAAAAAGCAAGTGGCTGGTGTGAGATGGAAGTTCTGACTCTATTAATCTCTGATGTGACTTTACTGTTACTTTCTGGTACGACCCTGTACAAGGTCCTTAATGTTTCTGTGCTTTAATTATTTGCCTGAAAAATAGGAAAAGTATCTACCTCATAGGACTGTTATGATTAAATGAGCTGGTGGGGGGAAAGGTGTAGATATGGGTGTGTAGTACTTAAACAACAAGCGTCTCACACATAAAGTCCCATACATGTACAAGCTAGAACTATAATTTTATTCTACTTAATTCCTGAAATGAAAATCTTGGCTCATAGTTTATGATATTTGACATTTCACACAACTGTATAACGTTTTGAGGTATAGCACAGAACCTGGCTGCTTTTTGTGTTCTGTCACATACTTACTGTTATTCATATTGACATTTGAAGTTCTAAGACACATACATCCAGCTGGATTCTTATCAGGACTGTCAAATTCATAAATGAATTTGGAGAATCGACACCTATATAATAGTTAATCTTACCAGTTTATAAATATGTCCCTCCATTTGTTTAATACCTATTTCATAATCTCTTCTCAGAATTTCATCAGAGAGGCAGAACCACTGTATATAAGATAAGGCATTTGTTACCAGAATTGGGTCTTATGCAATTATGAGAGCTGCCTAAGCAGTGTCTGTAAGTCTGCTTTCTTTCCTCTGATGCTAGAGCTTGAAGTTCACAGGGAGGGAAGTTGGGAAGAGAAGATGGATATAGCATTGGGAAGAGAGAGGACAAGCCGGAACCTACAAGCAGGAGCTGGAAGCCATGAGGAAAGGACAAAACTTATGCCAATTCTCATCACCTGTGATCTTGATATGGGTGTCCTACATAGAAAGCTGGTGTCCTTCATCACAGAGCGAAGCACACACCTGTGAGGAATAGCAGAGTTAAAGAAGGATCCAGGCAAAGGTGGTAAAGCTGCAGACCCAGCTACTGTGTCACACCAAAGTTTGAGATCGCACCAGTGCCTCTGTGTTGAGAAACACCAATGTTTCTGTTTAACTTCCATCTCTCAAATAGCCTGTAAAAATGTCTCTAGTGGCCCACTATAATTGGAAATCTACAGAGAATTCTGAGAAAGGCAGTTCAGTCTAGTCAAAGTGAATGTTACAAAGCCACCACACCTCTCAATAGAATGTATTTAATAGATTATGAGTGGTCTGTACTTCTAATATTTATAATAGGCTACTACTATAATAGACTACTCCTACTATTATAAGTCTCATACTCCTAATTGTTTACAATCGCCACTGTGATCTCTACATATGGTGTGGTCTCTATACAATATGTTTAAGATATGGTTGTGAATACCTTAATGCCTTTGTCTCCTTTCCCCCCATCATACATCATAGTAACTCAACCCTAGTTATCCAACACACTGCTCTCTCAGCACTGAAGTAGCTGATTTATAGCTAGAATAAAACTCAAAAACATGTTAAACAGATCAACTTTGACTTCCTACTTTAGCCGTCATTGCTGCCTTTCAAACTTATTATTATATAATTTTTCACATCTCCAGCACCTCCCCTCCTGAGTGGAGTTCTCACAGTTCTAGAGACTGGCAAGTCCTAGGTCAAGGTACTGGCCACTTTGATTCCTTGATAAGAGCTCCCTTCTGGCTTGCAGATGGCTACCTTCTCACTGTGCACTTGTATGGCAGGGAGAGATGAAGCAAGCTACCTGACATGTCTTCCTATAAGGACACTAAGCTCATTATGAGGGCCCTATCCCATGACCTCATCTAACCTAATTTCCACTCAGGTCCCATCTCCAAATACCATCACATTGGGAGTCAGGGCTTCATCATATGAATTTGGGGCTGGGGGAATACAATCCACAGCATCTTTCTTCATCATCCTCAGTAAATGATTCTGTGTCTTATTTCATGTAGAAATGGAAACAATCAAAAGAAAACATTGGCATCAACCCACTTTCATATCAATGCTTTACACTTGAATTCCTATACTCTGCACCTTTCCTGTTACAGTGGCCAAAATATACATCCTATTGAACCAAATACTCAACTTGTTCATTAAATTTCATGCTTTCCTGTCCACTGAAGAATCTCAGTCCAGCAAATGGCCCTCTTTGTCCTACATTACCAATTTTCCCTCTCTACCGACTCTTCCTGTAAACATGCAAACATGTTGTAATATCTCTAGTATCTATAAAAACTCAGCCTTAATTTTACCTTATCCCATAAGTTGCCTTTAGAGAGAAATTCACAATACCTATTCTCTCTATCTCTTCTCTTCCCACTCTCTCTTGGACTCCTCTCAAATGGGCTTTCATTGCCACCACTGGACAAAAATTGCTCTTGACAAGTTCACCAGTGACCTCATCAATAAACCCAACCATCAGTCTCCAACCTATCTAATCTGGTAACAATTAATAATATTAATGATTCCCTCTACCAAAAACTTTCTTCTTGACTTTTAAAACAAAAAGTACTTAAGTCTCCTCCTACTTCATTAGCCATTTTTTCCCTAAGATCTTTTGCTAGACTTTTCTCATTGCACCAACTTCTTAATGTCAGAATGCCTTATAAACTCAATCCTCAGACGTCTTCTCAATTTATACTCCATCCTTAAGTGAGCTCATCCAGTCCCTCAATCTTAAAATCATTCATAACTTGATGATTCCCAAATGTGTAGCCATAGCCCCTGTCTTCAGACTCATATATGCAACTACCTAGTTAACATCTCTACTTAGATGTTATTTGGCATCAAAAGCTTAAAATTCAAAACAAAATTGTTGATTCTTCTTACCCCCATATAGTTTTCCCCCTGGTATTTCCTTTATTACTGAATGGCAACTATTCATCCAATTATACAAGACAACAAGTGTGGAATCATCCTGATTCTTCATTCTCCTACATTGAAAGAGCCAATCTATCAGTAAATCTTACTGGTTCTTCTTTCAAAATACATAAAAAATTTATCCACTTCCTACCAACTGGCCCAAGAACTCTTATCATAGACAAATTGTAAAAGCCTCATAAGTAATCACTCTGTCTCCAATCTTGTAAGTTCACAGTCGAATCTTTATAAAGTTTCCAAATTTTTAGATTATATCAGATCTATGCTCATAATCCAAAGTCCATGCATAGTCTAAAAATCCCATGTTATGGCACATAGGTAACTATACGACCATATTTCCATTCTCTCCCTTACTTATTTACACTGGACTCCTTGTTATACGTAGAACAATACAAGTGTGGAGGAAAAAAAGAACATATCAAGTGTGCTCCAACTGCAGGATTTCTGCATCTATCATTTCTACTTTTTTGGATTTTTTTTCCCCGCTAAGATAACATCATGGCTAAATAATTACTTCTATCAGGTCTCTTTTAAATGCGATCTCATCCCAAAGATAGCACCCTAAATAAATCATCACCCCTGCCATTTCTCTTTCCTTTTATTCTGCTTTCTTTTTCTTCATATCACTAATCAAACCTGAAATAGGTGGGGAGCCTGGGTGGCCTGGTTGGTTAAGCGTCTGACTTCAGCTCAGGTCATGACCTCACAGCTTGTGAGTTCAAGCTCCACGTTGGGCTCTGCACTGACAGCTCAGAGCCTGAAGCCTGCTTTGGATTCTGTGTTTCTCTCTTTCTCCCCCCAACCCCAAATAAATAAACATTAAAAAAAAAAAAACAAATAGCATGAACTGCTTAGATTTGAAACTAGTTTCCCATGTCTCACTGAAACCACGCACTGTTATGACTCTGGGTGACTTCCTTACCTTTCTATGATGAATTTTCCACATCTTTAAAATAAGCATAAAATAGAATCTACCTCACAGAGCTGTGTAGTCATGGGATTTAAACATGTTTGTGTGTGTGAGAGAGAGAGAAAGAGAGGAACAAAAGCACTTAGAGAAATGTGGCATATAAGCATTACATATACATTAATGCTAGAATAAATATCATTATTTGTCTCCTCCCTTAAGAATGTAAGCTCAGTGAAAGCAGTACTTTTATCTCTCTTGTTCCCCATCGTATCCCTAGTATTTAGAATACTAACTTCACATATTTATTGAATGAATTTTTTACTGGTCACTTTCACTTAAATTTGAATAATTGAGTCTTTTGACTCTTCTTAGTATCCAAGCCTATCAACTATAAAAATATTTTCTTACCTTCCTATATTTACTATTCGAATATATGTTTTATATACTTTTTAATTGACTAGAACTTTTCTATTGTTATTTTTTTGAAAGAGAGGGCAAGAGAGTGCACACCGAAGAAGGGTAGAGAGAGAAACCCATGGGGCTCATAAGTCATGGGACTTGATCTCATGAGCCATGAGATCATGACCTGAGCTGAAACCAAGAGCTTGATGCTTAACTGACTGAGCCACCCAGGCTCCCCTACACTTCTTTTTAATGTAATACAGTGGTAAGACTTTATTTTGGTGTTGTTTGTTTTTTTTCTCATTTAGCCTGGTAGGAGTAGTGAGGGTTTCTGTGTGGTAGCCAGCTGTGCAATCTAAGCACATGGCTCAGATCATGTGGACATGAGCTCAACTTCCAGCTCTAACTTACCAGCCCACTGGCAAGCCCACATTGAGCAGGATACTAACTCTGCCTGATTCTACTTACCTTTATATTTCCTCAAAGGTTAACTGTAAAAGTTGAATAAAACAAAAACGATAATGTAAGTGAAGTGATTCACAAAATATCTAACATACATTACAAGGTGAATAAATTTCAGGCGTCTCTTTCCCATTACCTTTCTTTTTTTTTCAATCATACTGAATCCTCATAGTCAATTGTTTGACATGTATGCATACAAAATGTGCTAAATGTTACTCATTAATCCAGCCACTGAGATAGAAGTTCTCACAGTCTGGTATGAGATCATTAAACAACTAATTATAGTGCAATACAGAATGTGCCTGAGAGCAGATGTTCAATTATTGTTTAGTGAATAAATGAACAAATGGTTAAGTATAAAGCTTAACCTATAGTATATATCTCTTTCTAGAGATTTAAATTTATTATTTATCCTACATCAGCAAAGACTAAAAATTTCAGCTCCTGTAAATACAGCACAGTATACCTTATGTATGTCTGTGGCTAGAAATGGGAAGGGGAAGATATGGGAGATGGAAAATGGAGTATGTAGACCCTCAAATAGTAAAATGACATCATGGTTTTGGTGCCTTATTAAAGAAAAAGAAGGGTTTCAAAATAGAAAAAAAATTCAGCAATTTGCTTTTATAAACATCCAATTCCATCCTTGGCCATATATTCAAATAGTTCCACAAGAAAGTGCCATTAGCACAAAATAAAATGTTTCATAAGACTTCTAAATACTTTGTTTCCTTTTCTGAGTTTCCAATAAGAACTTAAATGTGAGATAAGGCACAAGTACAAAATACCATCCTGATATTTTTCCAGTTTCAGAAAAACAGACATTAAAGTTAAACCAAAAAATATGTTCACCTATCATCATCCATCGTTACTTAGAAAGCAATAGTTGCCTATCCAAACAGAGTTGATTGATCCTAGTTTTTCAAAACACACATGAATAGTTTTGGACAGATGTTTCATCAATGACAAATTGGCCTTGAGGGAAAAACGACCACTTTGGACAAAAGCCACATATCCACATATTAGTTTCAGCAGCACTCATTTGAAACTGTTTTCTAATCTTAAATTTCTAAGTTAACTTCTGTAAAAATAAATATTAAGAAAGTTTTAAAATTAGATTTAAATAAACCCTCTAAAGGCTAAGATGACAGTTTTAAGTAACCTACTAATCAACTTTCCAATTTTTATGGCAATAATGTTATTGGCAATATTTTACCAAGCGGTTGATGACATCAACCACAAAACCCTGTTTGTAAATACATATTATCGCATTAAGGGAACACTGTTTTGATTTTTAGAAGCATTCCGTTTAAGTTCTGGCCTTAAACTGACTAATACTTTTTCTTGTACTGGTTGTGTTTCCCTCTCTTTTTTAATTTTTAAATGATTTTTTAAAATTTTAAGATTTGAATGTAAATTTCAGTGAACACACAGTGTAATATTAGTTCCAAGTGTACAGTATAGTGATTCAACGCTTCCATACACCACCCAGTGCTCATCAGAACAAGTGCACTCCTTCATCCCCATCACCTATTTAACTCACCACCCCCCACCTCCATTTTAGTTTTGACAATACACAGTGGGAACTGTGGGAAATATTCCAATCAAAATTAAAGACTCTGATTGGCTAAGATTAGCATGGCTAGTACCAAAAGGTGTGAAATTATCTCTTAGATATTCTTCAGAAAGTAGGGTGGAAGAAAGATATGTAATAGCTTTAGAAAATGTTTCCAAGAGAAACTCAAGAATTTCATAGCTAAGTAGTCACTAATTATTGAGATGTTTCGCTAAATTCATGTTAAATGTTCTCTACCATAGAATTTGACACTCACACATATCACCACACAAAACAATGAGGGCTCATGATGAACTTATCTCAGTGTACCCACCCCATCTTCACAAATTGTTTTCTTGGTCAAATAGTTCATAGTTTAAATGGTAAAGATGATCTAGCCATTCCTGGAGAGTTTGCTATTCTGTTTGACTTTAAAATCTGTATACTTAATACCTCTCAAAGAACATTCTTGTGAGGGAGAAGGGATGAGCTGTGATAACCTAATCAGGTTTTGAGCTCCCTACTTATCACTGTTTCAGAAACCTCACAGCGTTATGGAAATAACTCCCCTTAGTAAACTTTGGCCAAGGCCATCCATGCCTCTCTCCCACCTGCTGAGGAAGATCAGAATGTCCAAGATCTTAGATTCAAAAAGAACACTATAAAGAGTCTGATTCAAAACTGGTAAATTGAACCCTTCTCACTGTTGTCCAAAACAATGACCTGAACTCCCCTCCTCTTCACCAGGTCAACCCCTGCCCAACCTTTGAGCCTCTCTCTGGCTTCTCCTCTGGAAATTCTTCATTGACTGACAAGTGCTTCTCCTGGGAGTTCACTTAGAATCTTTGCTCACCTCAATCAATTTCTCAGGACATTTCCCAAATAATATTGGGTAGTTCAGATGTACACTATTCCCTCATCCTCATGGTTGAATCACACTCCCCGTCCCACCCCCACAAAAACTGCTGTGTAAATTGGTTTACATTGGACATTTTACCATTTACAACTTTAAAATTCTGCGTAGGTATCTATCTGCTTTAAAATCACCGTCTTTACCATTCTCCTTCTGACAGCATCCTGGCCTCCAGAATTCTGTCTCTATTCTGCAGAGCAATTCCACTTACAAGCATATCAGGTAATTTTGAGTCTTTGACAAAGCAAGATCATGCAAACAGTATCTACCCTCTCCAGAGGGCAATTTGTCTATTCCAGTGTTTCCTGATCATACTCGTTGAAATCTTTTCCTATCTGATGAAAGAAAAATAACATCAGGACTCTGCAGTTGTTTGTTCTGGAGCTCTACCAGTGTGGTTACCTTTTATGTTTCTACTTTATTTCCCATCCCATCTCTAGCAAATGGTTCCTTTACCCTATACTGTCTTTATACCTATTCTCTACCTCACGGTCACTGCTTACTTATAGTCTCTAATTCCCTCATAACTTCAGCCTGTACATTCGATCACTATGGCCTCTCTGACTTTTGAACTTCTCCCAATACTACCTACTTCAGATATTCAAACTAAGAAAGCTGATCACCTAGCTTATCCTTTAAATCTGGTCCTATCACAGCTTATTGGCCACCATATGGATTGACTGTCCTTTGTTCAAGGCCTAGCCCTGGTCCTCCAGTCATCCATAGTTTTGATTATTCCATGGTACAAAGGGGATCATCCAGCCTCACACCTTCTGCAGCTGTTGCTGATGGCTTATTCTTCTTAGATTGGGCCAGAGAGAAGTGACTATTAGTTATGCCAATTGCAGTTTCTTCTTCACTATTGTAATAGATGTGTGGTCCCCAAACTCCAGTTCTAGGAGCCACGCTCCTGTGAGTGTGGCTGTTAAACACTCATAGCTTTCCCCCTTTTCCAGGGAACTTTCTTCAGCTGACAGAGCTGCCTCACCCCCAGCACACACGCCGGATTGCTGCTCTTTTCCCTTTTTCAGCCTAATTATCCTGCCTTACATCCTCTTATAGATTTTTTTCTGAAGAGCTCTCCCTCAAGATATCTGCATCTTAATTCTTGTGTCATATTCTGCATCTAAGGAACATAACCTCAAAAACCTAAATAAACTAAGCTCCCTTTGCAACTCTATTGGAAACCAGTGATTCTGCCAGCAACTTCTGATAGTAATAACTTTATATTTATATTTTGAAATCCAGAATTGAGATTCTATTTTGATTTTAGACACGCTATCATTCTAATGGAGATGTCAAATTACATAATTCATCTATAAATAATGTGTATAAGTTTGTGGTGAAATTGAATGAAATGAACTATAACAGGTTTGGCAATTGTATATATAGATCATATTTTTAATCAAATTTCCAGTACTCAAATTATTTTATATTATTCAGATATAACTGACATAGAACATTATATTAGTTTCGGTTGTACAACATAATGATTCAATGTTTGTATACATTGCAAAATGACCACATTAGTACGTGTAGTCAACATCCATCACCACACGTATTTCCAAATATTTTTTCTTAAATGAAAACATTTAAAATTTACTCTTTTAGTGGCTTTGAAATATACAATACAGTATTAACTATAATCACCGTGTTGTACATTACCTCCACGACTTATTTATTTTATAAATGGTAGTTTATACCTTTTGACTCCCTTCACTCATTTGCCCATAGCAACAATCAATCTATTCTCTTTATGAGTTTGGCTTTCTATTTAATTTCACAAATAAGTGATATCATGCAATATTTGTCACTCTCTGACTTCAATTAGCATAATATTCTCAAGGTCCATCCATGTTGTTGCAGATGGCAAAGTTTCTTTTATGGCTTAATAATATTCCACGGAATACATATGTGACATCTTTTTATCCATTCATCCACCAATGGACATTTACATTGTTCTCATGTCTTGCCTGTTGTAAATATGCTTTAGTGAATGTAAAAGTATAGGTGTGTTTGAGATATTGTTTTTGATTCTTTTGGACAAATAACTAAAATTGCTGGATCATATGGTAGTTCTATTTTTAATTTTTGGGGGGACCTGCATACTGTTTTCCATAGTGGCTGCACCAATTCACATTACTATCAACAATGCAGAAAGATTCCCTTTCCTCCATATCATTGTCAACTCTTGTTACTTCTTGTATTTTTCATAATAGCCTTTCTAACAGATGTGAGGTGATACCTCATTGTGGTTTTGATTTGCATTCCCCTGATTAGTGATGTTGAGCACTTTTTCACATACCTGTTTGACATTTGTATGTTTTCTTTAGAAAAATATCTATTCAGATCCTCTGCCCATTTTTAATTTTTTTTCCTTTGGTATTTAATTGTATGAGTTTTTATATATGTTGGATCAATCCATTATCAGATATATGGTTTGCAAATATTTTTTCCCATTCTGTAGGTTGCCTTTTCATTTTGTTGATGAAAGAGATGATTTCCTTTTTTGTGCAGAAGCTTTTAGTTTGGTTTTTTTAGAAGCTTTTAGTTTGATGTAGTTCCCACCTGTGTTTTTTTTTTTTTTTTCCTTTGCTGCCTTTGCATTTGGTGTCAAACCCAAAAAATCATCACCAAGACCTTTATTAAGGAGCTTACCACCTATGCTTTCTTCTAGAAGTTTTATGGCTTCATGTCTTACATTCAAGTCTTCAATCTATTCTGAGCTAAATTTTGTATATAGTGTAAGATAGGGATTCTGTTTCAGGGAGCCTGGGTGGCTCAGGCATCCAACTTAAGCATCCAACTTCAGCTCAGGTCATGATCTCACGGTTTGTAAGTTCAAGCTCCACACTGGGCTGTGTGCTGACAGATAGGAGCCTAGAGCCTGCTTCAGATTCTGTCTCCCTCTTTCTCTGCCCCTCCCCCCCTCAAAAATAAACAAACATTAAAAAAAAAGATAGGGGTCCTGTTTCGTTTTTTGCATGTGGCTGCCTAGTTTCCCCAACATCATTTATTGAAGAGACTATTCTTTCCCCATTATATATCCTTTACTCATTTTTAATTTAATTTTTATAAGGTATAACTGATGTACAATATTATATTAGTTTTGGATATACAGCAAGATAATTAGATATTTGTATATGCTGTGAAATGATTACCACTGCAGGTCTAGTTAACATCCATCACCACAGTTATAGAATTTAAGAGAAATTTATTTTGACTTTTAAAAATTTTATTTCCAGTTAGATAGCATACAGTGTTATTAGTTTCAGGTGTACAATATGATTCAACAATTCCATACATCACCTGGTGCTCATCATAACAAGTGCACTCCTTAATTCCCATCACCTACTTGACCCATCCGCCCATCCACCTTCCCTCTGGTAATCATCAGTTTGTTGTCTATAACTAAGAATGTATTTCTTGATTTGTCTCTTTTTTCCCCTTTGCTCATTTGTTTCTTAAATTCCACATATGAGTGAAATCATATGGTACTTGTCTTTCTCTGACTTATTTTGCTTAGCATTATACTCTCTGACTCCATCCATGTCATTGCAAATGGCAAGATACCGTTCTTTTATATAGTTGAATAATATTCCTGTGTGTGTGTATCAATGGACACTTGGGCTGCTTCTATATCTTGGCTATTGTAAATGATACTTCTATAAACAAGGGTCCATGTATCCCTTTGAATTAGTGTTTTTGTATTCTTTGGGTAAATACCCAGTGACACAATTACTGGATCATAAGTAGTTCTATTTTTATTTTTAAGCTAAGGTTTTGAGAGAAAGAGAGAGCATGCAAGCAGGGGAAGGGAAGAGAGAGAAGGAATCCCAGAGAGAGAATCCCAAGCAGGTTTTGCACTGTCAGTGCAGAGCCCGATGCAGGGCTCAAACTCAGGAACAATGAGATCATGATCTAAGCTAAAATCAAGAGTCACAGGCTTAACCGACTGAGCCATCCAGCTGCCCTTGTAGTTCTATTTTTTATCTTTTTGAGGACTATTAATACTGTTTTCCATAGTGGCTGCAGTAGTTTGCATCCCCACCAACACAATTGTTCCTTTATCTCCACATCCTCACCAACACCTATTGTCTCTGTGTTGCTGATTTTAGACATTGAGACAGGTGTGAGGTGATATCTCCTTATAGTTTTGATTTGCATTTCCCTGATAGTAAGTAATGATAAACATCTTTTTATGTATCTCTTGGCTCTCTATATGTCTTTTTTGGAGAAATGTCTGTTCCTGTGTTCTGTCCATTTTTAACTAGATTATTTGGTGTTTAGGTATTGAGTTTTATAAGTTCTTTATATATTTTGTGTACTAACCCTTTATTGGATATGCCTTTGCAAGTATCTTCTCCCATTTCATTGATTGCCTTTTATTTTTGATTATTGCCTTCACTGTGCAGAAGCTTTTTATTTTGATGTAATCCCAATAGTTTATTTTTGCTTTTGTTTCTCCAGCCTCAGGAGACACATCTAGAAAAAAGTTGGTTTAGCTGATGTCAAAGAAGTTACTGTCTGTGTATTCTTTTAGGATATTTAAGGTTTCCGGTCTAATATTTAGGTCTTTAAGCAATTTTGAATTTATTTTTGTGTATGTGTAAGAAAGTTTATTTCTTTTGCATGGTGCTATCTAGTTTTCCCAACACCATTTGCTGAAGAGACTGTCTTTTTCCCATTGGATATCCTTTCCTGCTTTGTCGAAAATGAATTGACCATATAGTTGTGGGTTTATTTCTGGATGTTCAGTTCTGTTCTATTGATCTGTGACTTATTGTAGCACCATACTGTTTTGATTACCACAGCTTTGTAATATAACTTGAAGTTCAGAATTATTATGCCTCCAACTTTGCTTTTCTTTTTCAAGATTGCTTTGGCAATTTTAAGATTGTTTTAGTTCTGTGAAAAATGCTCCTGGTATTTTGATAGTGATTGCATTAAGTGTGTAGATTGCTTTAGGTAGTATAGACATTTTAACAATATTTGTTCTTTGAATCCATGAACATGGAATGTTTTTCCATTTGCATCATTTTCAATTTTCTTCATCAGTGTTTTATATTTTTCAGAGAAGAGGGCTTTCACCTCTTTGATTAGGTTTCATCCTAGGTATCTTATTATATTTGATATCTATATAAATTATAAGGGAGATTATAAATGGGATCGTTTTCTTAATTTCTCTTTCTGCTGCTTCATTGCTGGTGTATGGAAATGCAGCAGATTTCTTTGTTTATTTTGTATCTGTGACTTTACTGAATTTGTTGATAAGTTCTAGCAGTTTTTCAGTGGAGTCTTTTGGGTTTTCTATATGTAGTATCATATCATCTGTGAAAGTTTTACTTCTCCTTTACTGATTTGGATGACTTTTATTTCTTTTTGTTGTTGACTGCTGTGGCTAGGACTTTCAGTAAATAAAAATAAAAGTGGTAATAAAAGTGGTAAGAGTAAAATGTGGTAAGAGTGGATATCCTTATCTTTTTCCTGATCTTTGGAGAAAGGCTGTCAGTTTTTTCCCTGTTGAGTATGATATTAGCTGTGGGTTTTTCATATATGGCCTTTATTGTCTTAAGGTATGTCCCCCCTAAATCTACTTTGTTGAAGGTTTTTATCATGAATGAATGTCGTACTTTGTTAAGTGCTTTTTCTGCATCCATTGAAAGTATCACATATCCTTATGCTTTCTTTTATTAATGTGATGTGTATCATGGTCATTTGAAAATATTGAACAATACTTGCAACACAGGAATAAATCCCACAGAATTGTGGTGAATGATTTTTTTAATGTATTGTTGGATTCAGTTTCCTAGTATTTTGTTGAAGATTTTTGCATCTATGTTCATCGGGAATATTGGCCAATACTTCTCTTTTTTTTTAGTGTTTAGTGGTGTCTTTTTCTGGTTTTAATAATAGGATAATGCTGTTGTCATAGAAGTAATTGTGAACTTTTCTTTCCATTTCGGTTTTTGGAATAGTTTGAGAAGAATAGCTATTAATTCTTCTTTAAATGTTTGGTGGCATTCACTTATGAAGCCATCTGGTCGTAGACTTTGTTGGGAGTTTTTGATTACTGATTCAATGTCTTATTGGTTATCAGTCTGTTCAAATGTTATATTTCTTCTTGTTTCAGTTTTGGCAGTTTATGTGTTTCTAGGAATTTATCCGTTTCTTCCAGGATGTCCACTTTGTTGGCATGTAGTTATTCCTAAGATTCTCTTATAATTATTTGTATTTCTGTGGTATTGGTTGTTATTTTTCCTCTCTCACTTGTGATTTTATTTATTTGAGTCTTTGTCTTTTTTGGTTGGTAAATATGTCTAGAGGTTTATCAATTTTACTGATTTTTTCCCCCAAAGTATCAGCTCCTGGTTTCACTGATCTGTTCTCTTAGGGTTTTGTTTTGTTTTTAGTTTCCATGTCATTTATTTCTGCTCTAATCTTTATTATTTACTTACTTCTGCCAGTTTTAGGTTTTATTTGTTCTTTTTCTAGCTCCTTTAGGTGTAGGTTAGGTGTGAGATTTTTCTTGCTTCTTGAGATAGGCCTGTATTGCTATAAATTTCCCTCTTACAACAGCTTTTGCTGCATCTCAAAGGTTTTGGGCCATTTTGTTTTCATTTGTTTCCATGTACTTTTTTATTCATTAATTTCCTAGTTAACCCAATTTTTGTTTAGTAGTATGTAATTTAACCTCCATGTATCTTTGTTCTTTCCAGATTTTTTTTTCAGGATCAACTTCTAGTTTCATAGTACTGTGGTCAGAAAAAATGCATGGTATAACTTACATCTTCTTGAATTTGTTGAGGCTTGTTTTAAGGCCTAATATGTGATCTATTCTGGAGAATGTTCTGTGTGTATGTGGGAAAAAAAATGTCTATTCTGCTGTTTTAGGATGGAATGTTCTTAATATATTCGTTAAATCCATGTCTTCCAGCGTGTCCTTCAAAGCCATTGTTTTCTTGATTTTCTGTTTTGATGATTTTTCCATTGTTGTGAGTGAGATATTCAAGTCCCTTTTTATTGTATTATTATGGATTAGTGATTTTGTTATTTTATGTATATGGGTGCTTCTATGTTTGGTGCATAAACATTTATAATTGTTATGTTTTCTTGTTGAATTTGTCTGCTTTATGATTAGATGGAGTCCTTCTTTGTCCTTGTCACAGTCTTTGTTTTAAAGTCTATTTTGTACAACATAAGTATTGCTACACCAGCTTTCTTTTGACATTCATTGATATGAAAGATATTTCCCCATCCCCTCACTTTCAATCTACTGGTGTCTTTGGGTCTAAAATGAGTCTCCTTTAGGCAACATATACATTGGTCTTTTTTTATCCGTTGTGTCACCCTCTGTCTTTTGATTGGAGTGTTTCTTTCATTTCCGTTCAAAGTAATTTTTTTTAATGTTTATTTTTGAAAGATAGAGACAGAGTGTGAGTGGGGGAGGGTCAGAGGAAGACAGGGAGACACAGAATCTGAAACAGGCTCCAGGCTCTGAGCTGTCAGCACAGAGCCTGATGCAGGGCTCAAACTCTGGAATGGTAAGATTATGACCTAGGCTGAAGTTAGATGCTTAACCAACTGAGCCACCCAGGCACCCCCAAAGTAATTACTGATGTGTGTCTATTGTTATTTTGTTATTTGTTTTGTGGTTGTTTTTGAAGATTTTTCTTTGATCCTTTTTTGTCTTTCTTTCATGGTTGGCTGATTTCCATTAGTGATATATTTAGATTTCTTTCTCTTCATTCTTTGCATATATATTAGTGGCTTTTGAACTATGGTTACCTATAGGTTTGTATATAACCTCTTCTGCATATAGCAGTCTATATTAAGTTGATGGTCATTTAAGTTTGAACACATTCTTTATTCCTCTCCTCCCCATGTTTTATGTATATGTTATCATATTTTACATCATTTTATTTTGTGGCTCCTTGACTGATATTTTACATAAATATTCACGTTTACTCCTTTTGTGTTTCCTACATTTATACTATCACTTTTGGTCTGTTCTTTCCACGCAACCAGTCCTCTTTAATATTTCATTCAGGGCTAGTTTAGTGGTCATGAATTCCTCTAGTTTTTGTTTGTCTGGGAAACTCTATCTCTCCTTCTATTCTGAATGATGACCTTTCTGGATAGAATATTCTTGACTGCAGATTTTTCCCATACAGCACCTTGAATATATCATGTCACTCCCTTCTGGCTTGGAAAGTTTCTGCTGAAAATTCTCCTGCTAGTCTTATGGAGGATCCCTTGTATGTAGTATCTTCTTTTGTCTTGCTACTGTTAAAATGTTTTCTTCATCACTATATTTTTCAAATTTAATTACAATATGTCTGGGTGTGGATCTGCTTTTGTTGATTTTTATGGGGATTCTCTGGACTCCTGGATCTGGATATCTGTTTCCTTCCCCAAATTAAGGAACTTTTTGGCTATTATTTCTTTAAATATACTTTCCCTTCTTTTCTTCTAGGATTCCTATAATATGAATATTACACTTGATGGAGTCAGAGTTCCCTAAGTCTATTCTTTGGCACAATTTTTTTTTGTCTCTTTTGTTCAGCCTTATTACTTTCTATTACTCTGTCTTCTACGTGATTTTTTCCTCTGTGCTTCTAGCCTGTTCTTCATTCCATCAAGCATGTTTCTCATTTCATTTACTGAGCCTTTTATCTCTGCTGTTATTCCTTATGTCTTTGTTAAGGGTCTCACTTGTGTCTTCCACTTTTTTCTCAATTCCAGTAAGCATCCTTACGATCATTGCTTTCAATATGTTATCATACTCCATGAGGTGGAGTGCCTGGGTGGCTCTGTTGATTGGGCATCTGACTTTGGCTCAGGTCATGATCTCTCAGTTTATGGGTTTGAGCCCCATGTCAGGTTCTGTGCTGACAGCTCAGAGCCTGGAGCCTACTTCAAATTCTGTGTCTCCCTCTCTTTCTGTCCCCCCACCCCCAATGCTCATGCTCTATCGCTCTCAAAAATAAACAAACATTAAAAAAAATTAAAAAGAATACTCCATGAGGCATGTTACTTATACATTTTGCTTAGATCTCTGGCCCTGGTCTTGTCCTGTTCTTTGGTTTGGGATAAATTTCTCTGTCTTCTTATTTTGTCTAAGTGCCTATTTCTCTGTGTAGGTTAGTATTTGTTGACATGTAATTGTACATAGTAGTCTCTTATCCTTTGTATGTCTATAGTACCAGTTGTAAAATTTCCTCTTTTGTTTCTGATTTTATTTGAGTTCCCCTTTTTTTGTTTCTCTATGGGTCTAGCTAAAGTTTTGTCAATTTTATGTTTTCAAAACTGATAATTTTATTAATCTTTTTAATTGTCTTTTTACTCTCTATTTCATTTATTTCTGCTCTGATGTTTATTTCCTTCCTTCTACTAACTTTGAGATTCATTTTTTTTTTATAGTTCCTTAGAGTGTAAAGCACCTTGGTTTTTTTTTTTCTTATATTTGATATAGACACTTATCGCTATGAGTTTCCTTCTTAGAACTGTTTCTGTTGTGTCCCATAAACTTTGATAGGTTTACTTCTTTTTTCATTTGTCTCAAGGTAGTTTTTGATTTCTCTTTTGATTTCTTCATTGACTCATGGGTTTTATAGTGGCATGTTTCATGTATTTGTAAATTTGCCAATTTTATTTATGTGATTGATTCCTTGTTTCATACTTCATGATCCAAATGATTTCTCTCTTTGATTTCTTCATTGACTCATTGGTTTTATAGTGGCATGTTTGACATATTTGTAAATTTGCCAATTTTCTTTGTGATTGATTTCTTATTTCATACATCATGATCCAAATGATTCTTATTTTGATTTTAAACTTGTTAACACTCGTTTTTCAGCCTAGCATGTAGGTTAGATAATGCTCCGTATGTTCTTGGGAATAATGTGTATTCTATTGCTCTTAGATGAAATATTCTGTATAGGTCTGTTAAATCCATCTGATCTAACACATTGTATAAGACCAGTGCTTCCTTATTGATTTTCTGTCTGGATGATCTATCTCTCCCTTTAGGTCTGTTAATATTTGCTTTATGTATTTAGTTGCTCCTATGTTGGATGCATAAATATAAAGTCCTCCTTTTGGATTGACCCCTTTATCATTATATCATAACCTTCTTTATTATATCCCTTGTCTTAAAGTCTACTTTGTAGCTAAATGTAGCTACTCCTGCTTTCTTTGGGTTTCAGTTGCATGGAATACCTTTTTCATCCTTGCAGTCTCAGTCTGTGTGTCCTTTTATCTGAATGAGTCTCTTGTAGGTAGCATATAAATAGGTCTTTTTGTTTTTGTTTTTGTTTTTACCATTTAGTTACTCTGCCTGGTCATTAGAAAATTTAATCCATGTTCATTTAAATACTGTTAGATATGTACTCAAGGCCATTTTTTAAATTAATTTCTAGCTGGTGTAGAATTTTTCTTTTTTGTTTGCTCTTTTCATTAAAGATTTGATAATTTTCTGTAGTGATAAGCTTAGATTCTTTTATCTTTTGTGTGTCTACTTTAGGTTTTTGCAATGTGGCTATATAAAAAAACTGAGGTTTGCATAAAATATAACTTACATCTATACCAATCTATTTTAAGATAACAACTTTAAATGCATTCTAAAGTTCTACATATTTAGTCCCTTCCCTCATGTTTTATGTTTTTGATGTCACAATTTCAGTCATTTTAGCTTGTGTGCACGTTAACAAATTATTGTGATTAAACATATCTTGTGTACTTTTGTCTTTTAACCTTCATGCTAGCTTCATAAATTATTAATATTATATAAATTATACATAAGCGTCCCTTACATAGTGCAAATTTGGCCCACCTATACTGTCCCATAAGTCCCTTAAGTAAATCTTTACTCTTTTTCATGTTTTTTAAAAATTTAAGGGCCCAAGGGAGCCTGGGTCACTCAGTTGGTTAAGTGACCAACTCTTGGTTTAAGCTCAGGTCATGATCTCATGGTTCATGAGTTCTAGCCCCACGTCCAACTCTGCGCGGTTAGTGCAGATTCTCTCTCTCCCTCTCTCTCTGTTCCTTCCCCCTCTTTCCAGAAAAAAAAAACATTAAAAACATTTTTGTTGCTCTAATAGGGTGAGTGCCACATCCTTATCTTTGAGTTCACTGATCCTTGTTTCTGCATTATCTTATCTGCTTTATTGTATCTTTGAGTCATTGTATTGTCCAGCTTTGTGACTTACATTTGGTACTTTCTTATATTTTCTCTTGGCTGAAATTTTTACTTTGTTCATTCAGTCTTCTCCTAAGGTCAGTGATCATCTTTATGATCACTGTGGTGAATTCTTTACCAGGTAAATCACTTACCTACATTTTATTGAGAACTTTGACTGAGGTTTTATTTTTTGCCCCATTTGAAACCTATTCCTCTATTTCTTCATTTTCCTTAATTCTCTGTGTTGTTTTCTATGCATTAGATAAACAGCTAACTCTCATAGTCTCCAAGGAATGGTCTCCTGTAAGAGATGAACCTTATTATCTAACTCTGCCCTAGCTCTTGGTCTTTCAAACATTTTTGATTGTGTAAGCAGCATCTTTTATTAGCCATTTTTAGTGGTTCCTAGTGGTTGAGGGTGTACCAAGACCTCTACATATCCAAAGGAAAGGATCACAGTCAGCACCTAGATTCAGGTTGATTACAAGCCAGACCCTTAGGCAGCAGTATTGAAAATATAAAAATATACCTCTTTCAGGAAAAGACTGGGATATTGGCATTTCTGTCTATTCCTTCTGTTCTAAGCTTTGGGGTAATAGCCAGTTAAGACCTGTTTCCTACGTTGCTGCTGTCCTATTAAACCCATAAACATAAGCAGCCAGGATTTCAAGGGATGTGTCCTCTGGGAAGCAGACACAAAGCTTGAGTACCAGATTTATACATAAACTCCTTTTTCAGAGATACCGGTGACCTGGACTAGGCAGAGGGGGAATCCAAATAGGGTGCCTGCCATCTTCCTCAGTCTCTGAAGAGGACAGTAATTATCCCTAGATGTATGGTTAACTAGAAGGCTGTTCTTCAGGCCACAACTATGATGATAAGCAAATAGGCATCTTTCACAGAAACATTAGAGCCCTCACTCTCTTGCCTCTCTGCTTTGCCCTACAGGTGGTATGTAGTTAAGAACTCTTTTTCCATTGGTTACAGTCCTGTGGGACCTATGAGTGTAAGCCCCATTGGTCACCAGAGCCAGGTGATACAGAGGTGTCCCTTCGATGGCAGATGCTAAAATCAAGGTGCCAGACAAGTGTACAAGTTGCTTTCCAGTAGCTATCAGTGACCTGAAGTCAATCTGTGCAGAGTATTTCAGTAAGCACCTAGATGTGTGTTAAATTAGATGCCTACCCCTCAGGCTAATGGTTTAAGATAGTCAAATAAGCCTCTGGTACAGAATATCTGGGCCCTTTTCAGTCACCTATCCCTGTGCTGGACCTTGGTTCAGGTGAGTCTGTGCACAGGAGCCCTGTAAGTATAGCCATGCTCCCCTTGGACCTGAGCCCTATTGGCTTTCAAAGCCAGATGTTTTAGGGGCTCATTTCTCAGGTGTAAATCTTTACAGTTGGGTTATTTGATGTGGGATTCAAACCCTTTATACCTCAGAAGAAGCTCAGGGTTTTGCATCCCCTCCCTATTGTGCATTCCTGCGTGGAGGGGGAGGGGCTAGAGTTTATGGCAAGATTGTGTCTCGGCCTCTCTTACCCACTTTGATGTGGGTTTTGGTCTCATTTCCTCAATTTATAGGAGTTGCCAGCCAGATTTTGTTATTGTTTTTCCCTAGAGGAAATTCTTCTCTATGTACCTCTAAATTTGGCATGTCCACAGGTGAGTTCCGGGTCCTCCTATTCCCAGGACTCACATTCTTCTTTTTTTAATTCCAGTTTAGTTAACATACAGTATTGTGTTAGTTTCAGGTGTACAATATAGTAATTTAAAAATTCTGTACATTACTCGGTGCTCATTATAAGTGTACTTTTAATCCCCTTCACCCATCCACCTGCCTACCCTCCCCTGGTAACCATCAGTTTGTTCTCTATAGTTAAGAGTCCATTTTTTGGTTTGTCTCATCTTGCTTCTTAAATTCCACATATGAGTGAAATCATATGGTATCTGCCTTTTCTGACTTACTTCACTTAGCATTATACTCTCTAGATCCATCCATCCATGTTGTTGCAAATGGCAAGATTTCATTCATGTATGCATATACATACATACATGAATATATATATAATCTATCTCACATCTTCTCTGTCCACTTGTCTATTGGATCAGTGGACACTTGGCTTCCATAAATTGGTGGTTATAAATACTACTATAAGAAACACAGGAGTGTATATATCTTTTCAAATTACTGTTTTCACATTCTTTGGGTAATTGACTATTCTTCAGTAGTAGAATTAGTGGATCATATGGTAATTCTATTTTTAATTTTTTGAGGAACCTTCACAGTGGCTATACCAGTTTGCATTCCCACCAGCAGTACATGAGGGTTCCTTTTTCTCCACATCTTCACCAGTATTGTTGCTTCTTGTGTTTGATTTTAGCCATCCTGACAGGTGTGAAATAATATCTCATTGTGGTTTTGATTCGGATTTCCCTGATGAGCGACGATGAGCATTTTACATATGTCTGTAGGTCATCTTTATGTCTTCTTTGGAGAAATAGATAGTGGGTTTTGGGGTTGGGTTTTTTTTTTTTGGTGTTGAGTTGTATAAGTTCTTTATATATTTTGGATGCCTACCATTTATTGAATATGTCATTTGCAAATATCTTCTCCCATTGAGTAGGTAACCTTTTAGTTTTATTGATTGTTTCCTTTGCTGTGCACAAGGTTTTTATTTTGTTGTAGTCCCAATTGTCAATCTTTGCTTTTGTTTCCCTGCCTCAAGAGAGCTACCTAGAAAATGTTGCTAAAGCTGATACCAGGACTCAAATTCTTAAACCAATTAGTCAAGTAGATAAGAAATTAAAACATTTGTAATTATTTAATAGCAACTCAAAAATGAAAACCTTTTTACAAGTGCTTTGGAAAAATGGAACAAAATAGCCTTAGGAACCTTTCCCACCACCCCTGTCAGAAACAGTAGACAAAGAAGATAAAGATGCATTTAAAGGAACCAAAATAGAATTTTACATTATACAGATTTTAAAAGTTGGTAATATATGTAGACTTCTTAAAGATTAACTTTTTTTTCCAAAGAAGATTGATGATTTGTCTCTTTCACTACATTTTAAACATAAGTATGTTTGATAAAGTGGTTTGCAATGACTAGTTTATAGTCTACTTCGTAATTCAAAGAAAGAATTCTCATGTATAAAATGTCCCTTTTTATTTCTATAACTATTTCCAGCAATAAATTGGTTAAGGGGGATACTTAGTTTCAAGCATCATTTAAAGATACGAAAAGTTTATACCTTAATCTTCATTCTATTGTCAACTTGAATTGTGTCATTACCATAACTATTTTTGAAATCTCTAGAAAACTTTTTCTCTTTAGACAAATAATGAACCTTAGGTTTCTGTTGTTTAGTGATCCCACTATCCAATGCCTTCTCAACAATTAATTAGCTTGCTTTGAATTGGTTTTAGATTCCAAGCAATACTGTTTTTTTTTTTTAATTTATTCTGAAATATAACACAGGCCAAGCATGTTCCAAGGAGATATTCTTCCATTGTCTTCCAGTCTCTCTGTACTATAACAGTTGTAGAGCTTATATTCTACACTTTGAATTCCTCTACCTGGAGTCAGAGTGTTTAAGACAGATTCCCTCCAGTTAACAGGTCATTTATGCATTTGAGAAAGGAAAATCTTTGTCAAATAATATCCTCAATGAAACAAATACTTGTACACATCCAGTAAAGCAGGACACTAATCATCAAAGCAATTGAGTTGCTCACGTGGTGTGTTTTGAGCTTATGTTATTATAGGTATCTCTATCTCACTGTAATAGAAAACAAACCTTACAAATACGCCTCTGTCGAATATGAAGAATTGGCTTACTGGTCCTCTTTTCCATGTGCTTTCTAAAAAGCAGTTTCTGCCAAACAACTAGAAAACTAAAAATTATATTTCAAATTCCCTTGTGACTAGGGTTTTAGATACAGTTTATCAATGAGATCGATTTAGGCAAAGTCCACAAGATGGAAGTGGAGTAAAAGCCAATGTATTGCCCTTTTCTGGGGACAGTCATAGCTGGAGATGTTGAGTCTTTTTGAAATGGTGCTCCAGTGCTCACTCGCTAACATAGGGATGCCCAGCAGCAATTGCTAGGTGCTGTGGTGGTCTTGTGATTCGTACCCCTTGATTGTGGCAGAGGAAGCAGCTTCTTTGATGGTGGGTTCCTTGTTGCTGGTCTGAGGCTCAATCCAAGAGTCCCTTCCTAGGAACTACTTCTTTGTTTTGAATCCTTCTCTGCTTCAAAACACTAGAGTTTTGCTTCTTATGATTGTATTCTGATTGATAGATACTGTCTTAGCTGTTATTTTCTAAGCTGTTTTTCCTGAGGTGTACTTAAGGTGAATCAAAAATTTCCAATTATAAGTGTGAAAGCACTTCAAAAATATTTGGCCATTGAAATTCAAACTTTACTCTGGCTTCCAGCAGTTGGTGAATGGGTGATAACTGATCAATCATGCTGATAGGAAGTATGACAAGTTGCAAAGAGCAGAACCTTTGAAGTCAGACAAGAATACACACAGTCTAGTGGGTTCTCAGTTGTAGGTATAGTGTCTGGACATGGTAGCAAAATTAAAGAAGAAACTTCATCTTTACATAAAGACAAAAGTCCCATAGTCCTCACTAGAAGTTACGCCTGGGAAGTTAACTCATGCCAGGTGGATAGACTCCTAACATAGTAAAGAGAGAGCAGCCTTTGGAAGGCAACAGTCCTCAGGTCTTCCATCAACTTGGCTACTAACTGACTGCTTGACCTTTACCATTTTCTTTAGTCTTTGAGCTTCAGTTTCCACAGCCACAAAATGTGGATATCAACACTTTGCTCACAGGATTGTTTTATTAGAAGTATAAATAAAGGATGAAAAGCACCTGTGATATCTGGCACATAACAGGTATTCAAAGTGGTTAGGAACTATTATTCCCTCAGCTTTCAAGGGAAAAGTGAATCCAGTCTTGTTCACACAGAAGCAGAAATAAGAAAATAAGAGACCAAACAGAAGAAAGAGAAAAGATAAATAGAAAGATATACAGCCAGAAGGGCTAATGTTGTCTCATAGGCCCTGAGATGCAGGGAAAAAGGAAACATTCTCCTATGGTGAGAAGAAAGGAAATAAAGTAGTCTGGAGCCACAAAGAATCCAGGGTAAGGCCCTCCTGCTGCATTAGCGCTGGGTGACTGTAAAAACATGAGGTCTGCTCTCAGCGGTAGAGGTATGCATCGTGGTTTCTATTATAATTCTGTTTTTACTCAAAACTTGCCAAAAATTTTCTTTTGAGGTGAAACTCTCCAGCATTTTCTACAGCTCAGATTGATTATTTGAAGTAGCATTGGGAGAAAGTAACAACATATTTGTTATTAAAATGCAAGGAGGTGGGAGAAAAGACACAAAATTTTAAGATGTCCCTTATATAAAGGCTTACACCATGTTGGATTGTCCATACGAATCATTAAAAAGTTGTATTTTTTATTGAAATTCAGTTGTAAAAGAGCTTCACAGAATTTTTGTGTTCCTTTTAAAGTTCTGAATACGGACAATACTGACTAAAATACCTAATATAAACTCCATGAGGAGTAGCAACCATATTGTGTTTATTTGTGCCAGCATGGCACATGTACATTGTGTCCACAGCCTATGCACATGGATTCCTACAGCCAGAACAGCAAAAAAGAAACTGGTTCATTCTGTTAAATCTGTTAAATTGTTGGTCAGAGAAACAAAGCATTGTTTGCTCATGGAAATTGAACTTGTTTGTATATAGGAGATCTAGTCGTCTACTTAATTTAAATTTACATCACTTTAAAAACTGTTGAAATAGCATAGTATATGCATAATTATTATTATACACTCTTTATAAATGGATTTAATTATACTTGTAGGAATGACTTTGTTCCATAAAGTTCAATCTTCATCTGGTGCCATTTTTCTTTAAGAGTTTCCTTGGTCATGGGCACCTGGGTGGCACAGTCGTTTAAGCATCCAACTCTTGATTTGGGCTCAGGTCATGATCTCACAGTTTGATGGGTTGAAGCCCCACATCGGGCTCTGCCCTGACCCTGCAGAGCCTGCTTGGGATTCTCTCTCTCCTTTCTCTGCCCCATGTGTTCTCTCTGTCTCTCTCAAAATAAATAAACTTAAAAAAATTAGTTTCTTTGGTCAGGCAGACCAAGGCTTAGCTTAGAAGAATGATGCTACCTGGGGAAGCCATGTGCTCAGACACACAGATGATATGGATACAACTTTGAGGTCCAGCTTAATTTAGTATGCTGCTCCATGCAGATTTTTGAACAGGAGTTTGGGAATAAGGCTATTGAACCATGATGGTATTAAGTGACTGGTTGCTGGCACTCTACAGATCAGCAATCTCACAGAGACAGCAAGGAAGTGCTATACAATCTCCTCCACTCTGACCCTGCTCTCATCTCAGATTCAACACTACCAGTCACTCTAACTCTGTAATTCATTGCATTTTTCTTATTTCCTTTCCCACTACTTCTACTTTAAATTAGGTTCTCATTGGGGCAGCCAGTGGCTCAATCAGTTGAGTGTCCGACTCATGATTTGGGCTCAGGTCATGATCCCAGGGTAGTGGGATAAAGCCCCACATTGGGCTCTGTGCTGAACATGGAGCTTAAGATTGTCTTTAGGTCAATCAGTCAATCAATCAGGTTGTCATTAATTCCTATCCTAGAATATTTTTGATGAGGGGTAAGCTAAGGGCAAAATACAGGCTAACAGCACCCTCCCCACCACCACCAGGTGGAATATGTGTGATATTCCTCGGACACTCCTGGCTACCCAAGAACAAAGGAAAGGGGTTTAAGTGCTTGCCATGGAAATGTGGCAAACTAAGGCAAATGAAAAATTAAATTCCCTTACTGCCTACAGCCCATTGACAAATCCTTGAAAACTTTAGAGTGACCTCTCTTTAGGAGTTCAGCTGCCTCGATGATGACACTTTGCTAGGGGCAAAAGGGAATCTTGGCTTAACATTATCCTGACACCCCACCAAAATTTCTTTAGAAAGTTCCTTTATCTAAACTCCCCAAGATATAGGTTGGCAATCATACTCCAAGCTTATGGCCCCCTGATATACATCTGAAGGGCCCCATGATTGAGGTTTTACTAAAGGCTAATAAATGGTGTTTCCCCTGTAACAGCTAACCCCCTCAAGGTCCTGGAAACCTTGCTTCCAAAATACCTTAGGGAGTTACTCTATCCCTAATCCCTTCTCAACCTGAAGGTATATAACCAGTCATGACCCCAGTGCAGCTCTTCCTGCCCATGGGTTCTGTCCCCATACTTTAATAAGACCACTTTTTTTGCACCAAAGATGTCTTCTAGAATTCTTTCTCAGCTGTTGGCTCTGGACCGCCCCATAATCATCCCAAAATGTCATCGTTTTAAGTTTCCAACAATGCTAACAAACCCATCATTTTTACATATATACCACAGGCCTCCTTAAAATTATTTTTCCCAACGGAATTTGAGGCTCCTTAGTTTGTTAATCAAGGATGTCTATGATCTGTCTCCACCACTAACTTTCCAGTCCTTTCTTCCTGTCACGTCCCATGCTTTTTACCAGCTTTATCTTTCCTGGATTATGACATTCACTTTGTGTTCTCTGTCACATTTCTACAGGCTCAAGTTTTGTCCTGCTCTCAATTCCAGGGTTATTTTCTCCATAATCATACTTTTTCCTGCAACCAAATGCCATTTCCCTACCCCAATTACTAAAGGGGAGGAAAAAAAATTCCTCTATCCATCATAGATTGTCCAGTTTGGGGAATTAGACTAGCCAAAGATCGGTTGGTTAACAAGAGAAAACAAGCAGAAGTTTACTAATATTAGCGTCACAAATATACACCAATTTGGGTTTATTTTAAGTTAAACAAATGTAAACGGATTTGGGGCTTTTGGGCAAGGAAGAAAGTTCAGGGAAGATGAGCAGAGAAAGTGTGGTTAAAAAAGGAACATCTCTGCAAATGAAAATTTCTTTAATCAAAGGAAAACTTAGGCTGTGTTTTTAGAGCTTCTCCTGCTTCTGCTGGTTTTCAGTGGCCTTTAGCTCAAAATAATCCATATGCCAAAGAGGCATATTTGTGGGTGGCATATTCTGGTACCCTTCTGCACATATCATTTATTACCTTAGTAATTCATTTGTTACAAAACATCTCATTTTCCTAACATGTTGAGATTGTCCTAACATAGATTAAACTGGGGAAATTTCCCCTTTCTGCCTCAGCAAGAAAGATGTTTTAAAGGGTAGGGGAAAGAATAGAAAAAAAAATAAGGCCCACCTCTTTCAGAAGAGGCTGGGTGTGTGGCTGAGATGGGGTACATTCCAAACTCCAACTCATTTCTATCCTCAGCAGAGAAATATACTTAGAATCAGTAAAAGTTGCTTTACTTGACAAATACTGGTATAACTGGGAGGCCCCATTTTCCTGGGAGAAGAAACAGAACAAAGCTATTTCTTAGTTTAAACTAAGAGGAGCCCCAGGATTGGGAAAGTGGAATCTGAGCCTAGGAGTCAGCAGATGCTCATTCCAATCCTGCCCCACTCTTGGGAACTGTGGAAGGGGGCAGGGATACGTCAGCCCCAAAATATGCCTCTGTGGCATAAAGATTATTTTGAGCATCAGTAGAATCTCTGAAAACAAAGTGTAAATTGCCCTTTTGTAAGGGATATTTACATTTATGAAGGAAATCTCCATTTGTAAAGGTGTTTCCCTCTTGGTATCTGGAAGAGAAGGTCACTCTAAATCTTCAGAAACTCTTCTCCTTGGAGAAGGGTAACAACTTAAATCTGCATAACAAATCCGACCCTTATTACTACACTCTCCCTGGTAATCTCCCATAACTAGCCTCCCCTCCAAAACATCTTTCTTTTGTCTTTAACTGGAGATAGTATTTAAGGTGGTGGTTTGGGCCATTTCAGGTAGTTTAACTTGGTTTTTCTGGGTATCTCCCATATATACAGAAGGTATACGTGTTATTAAACTTATTTTTTTCTCCTGTTAGTCTTCTATTATAAAAAGTTCCTCAGCCAGGAACCTAGAAGGATAGAAAGAAAATGATAGATCTTTCCCTACACTCCCCTGTGGCCTGGGAAATAACTGTGCCAGTAGAGTAAAAGAAGGTTTTATAGAGGCATTTTCCCAATGCACCTGGAAGTGCTCTAACAGATGACACAGCTTTGCCCCTGGCTTCACAAGTCCCTGGTGAGGAGCTTCAGGAGAGGACAAGCTTTCACATCACTGAAGACCTCAGGCTCTGCACATCGGAATTGAAAATCTGAGGCACATATTCCCAAGGGCAGCACTGGGAGTCTGGCCCTGAGTGTTTGGCCTAGGGGACCTCTGGAAAGGGGATTATTCTGAATTTGCTGCTACTCCTAATAGGTGAAAACAGAAGTTCAACTCCATCATAGGATAAAATGATGGCTACCCCAATTACAATACCCTTGAGTCGATGGCTTGTCTTGTTCAGAGAGGGCAATAGCACCTTGTACAGCAGCTATTAATTTTTACTAAATAGAAGTTACATAGTTGTGTTTTGGTAATTGATCTTTTCCTGTCTTATACATGCAATTCATCTCCCTTAGACTTGAATGTAAATGACAGACTAATACATTGCAAATTTTCTTTTCGATGATTTTAAAACATTTTAACAGTAATTTAAAAAATTAATATATATAAAGCATTCTATATACTAGAATAACAGCATACTAGAATAACTAGAATATAATAGAATATTCTATATTCTAGAATAACTAGAAAAGCCACAGCTCTGTGCCTAAGAAATATGCAATATATTTAGAGAAATGTTCACCATTCACATATGCAACTTCTATTTATTTACTAAAGAAAAATTAGAATCTGCCTGTGTATGAAACACCCAGCTAGGCACAGGATGACCCCAACCTGCCCTGAAGTTAGCAAATGAATAGGTTTAAAAATGACAATATATAATGATAAATTGTGAGGAACACCATAAAGAAAACAAAATAAATAGAAAATAACTCTCTCCTTTAGATAGATGAGGGAAGTTCTCCATGAAGATGTAGGTTGCAGCTGAGACCTGAAGGTGAAGAAGTAATCATTTTTGAGAAGTTAGTCCAGACAGAGAGAACAGTATGTTGAAGGCACCAATGTGTAAGATGTACCTTCCAAATAGATCAATGTATTATAAGGGCATAGGCTATTCCGGTGATAAAGATATTGAATGTATTCCTTTCAACAAGTATCTACTATGTGAGTACAATGAGCTGGAGATAAAATGAGGAATACAGATCTAAAAAAAGTTCTTCTGGAACTTCTAGTCAGGTGAGAAAGGTGCTGAGTGTGCATTTCAGGTGTGATGGGGACCACGAGATGGGGTAATACAGACATAAGTAGCAAGTGGATTTTGATGGAGTGTGGGGCAAGCTGAGAGCAAAGTACAGGCTAGCAGCACCCCCCCCCCCACCACCACCAGGTGGAGTATGTGTGATATTCCTCAGACACTCATGGCTACCAAAGAACAAAGGAAAGGGGCTTAAGTGCTTGCCATGGCAATATGGGAAATAGGCAAATGAAAAATTAAATTCCCTTACTGTCTATAACCCATTGATAAGTCCTTGAAACAGGCAGTGACCTCTCTTTTGGAGCTCAGCTGCCTCGATGATGACACTTTGCAAGGAGCAAAAGAATCTCAGCTTAACATTATCCCAATCTTGAGAATCTTGTAAGTCTATTTTAACACATAACAATTTCTTTGGAAATTTCTTTTATCTCAGTTCCCCCAAGATATATGCTGGCAATCACACTCCAGGCTTATGGCCCCCTCATATATATCTGAAGGGTCCCATGGTAATAAATGGCATTTCCCTAGCAACAGCTAGCCCCTCAAGGTCATGGAAACCTTGCTTCCCAAAATACCTTAGAGAATTACTCTATCCCTGACTACCTCCCAACCTGACAGTATATATTATGACCCCAGCACAGCTCTTTCTGCCCACAGGTCCTGTCCCTGTGCTTTAATAAAAGCACCTTTTCACACCAGAGACATCCTCAAGAATTCTTTATTGGCCATCAGCTCCAGACCACCCACCATCACCCCCAAAACTTTATCAGATTTTACCAACCCTAGAGTGAATGAGGGAGTCCTTTCTAAGGAACTGAAAGATTAGTGTCAACCTGAAAATAAAAAGCCACAATGAGAGGCAAGTGAGTGTTTATTCTGGGATTAAAGGGGAGCACAGATTCAGTGAGAAACTCAAATAGTGTCCAACTTATTGGGTGAAAGCCAGGGTTTTTTATGAGGGAAAGGAAGGAGCATTTCCATTATTTGAAGTACAGAAATATTTTTTTGGTGGGTTATTAACATGTTAACTACTTTGGGTTATCTGTTGATTGAGTGCTGGTTTTAGCTACTGGTTTCATCTTCAGAAGGTCCACAAGATTAGTCTTGTGATCAGAACGTCCATTCTCCCACTGACTTCTCTAACATCTGCCAGTTTGTCTAGTCCAAAGGTTTTGGCCCAATTTAAACAAAGGATGTGTAAAGCAGTTTTTCTGTAATGACCACTCTGGCTCTATTTTAGAAATGGATCTAGTCAGGTCAATTTTTCACAATAGGAATTTTCTGGGTAAAGAGTAAAAGGCTCAGGAAACTGTCCAAAAAGAAAGAAAAGCCTGGGTCTGTTGTTATGGGTTCTCTGCAGGTGGACATAGGTAGATTTGTTAATTTAGAGGAAACAATTTACAAGACTAAATGGGCAGTTCAGATTTGATGTGTGATAGAGAAGTAGGTATTGAGACCTTGAATATAATATAAAATTGTGAAATTGCTTGTCAAGGCTGGCAAAAGGAAGGAGTTGAAGTACATTTGAGACTGATGTGCCATTAGTTTTCATTGAAAACTTTTGCATAAGAATTAGTCTTTCTATTCTTGTCATCACATTATTATTTTATACTTAATCCCTCTCTTTTACCTCTGAAACTGTGCTAATACAAACACATTTTAGTTTTGGGTTTTTGTTTTGTTTTCAAAATTGCTGTCCATAGCGCTTTTGGGTTCCTCTCCTATTTTTCTGTTCACTCAGTTTTGATATTTACTTGGGAGGAAAAATGGAGATTTTATGAAAACTAAACTAGGTCACAAAAGAGTTACACATTTCCCCCTAAGGCTCCTAAAACAATTTTGAACTCAGAACACTTGATTTTACTTTCCTGTCCACAACATTGGGTAAGCATGAGAGCAAGAAAAAGGCATTCCTTCATGTAAAAGCACAATTTGTGGAAAAGAGAGGCTAAAACATTTGTTTTTCTAGAACCTTTACCAAATGATGTGAAGTCCATATGATTGCTAATCATGTTTTACCATTATGTTCCTGGATTGCATTGTCAAAAATACTTTGGTTTTATGATTTCAAAAATTGCTGTTTTAAATATAATTTTTATGACAGGATGAATGGTCCCATAATCTAATGGACATATAATTATGTAGAAGTTATATTAGCACAGCTAAATACAGCTTGTAGGAATAATGTACAGAAATCCTGAGTCCCAAGTCTCCTTCTCTTTGAAACTGTCCTACCTTCCCTGACATTGTTGGTTACTTTCTGTGCTCAGTCCTTTAATACATCAGTTATAATTACTGTTCACATACCCATTTCCTTTACTAAACTGAGTGACTCATAGGCAGAGAATGTTTATTATTTGTTTTTCTAACCACAAAACTTTATAGTAGATGCACAAAAATATACTTTTGCAGGAACAAATAGGAAAGTTATTAATACATACTATAGAGGTTATCAGACATTGGACATTTTTAAAAAATAACATGTATTAAACTTTAAAGGGGGATGTTCATATAGAAGTAACAACCCCTACCCCTGTAACTAAGCCAACACCCAAATACCCCTTTGGCCACTTTGACACCTAGTTCTTGTAAATGTTTCCCTTCCTTCCATGTATTCACTCTCATAATCCAGTGAGTCTAAGAAACACAGCCATGTTTAAACATCTGGGATTCATCAGGCTGATTCTGGTAATCAAAGTTCAGAAGATCAGTTCCAGATGTTGCCTAACTAAAGTTACATAAACATTGTTCACATTTTTAAATACAATCAGACCTAACTTCCCATATCTTGAAAGTAACTTAATTTGTATAGGTAGGAGTTATACTTTGCACTATTTTTTTTAATTAACTTTCAACTTAACACAGAGATAAGGCTGATAGATCTTCCCTAAAGGTGAATGAATATCAATAAAATCAAGATACATTTTTGGAAATCATACATTTAATTACATTAGCTCTAAGATTCCATAAGACAGAAAGAAAGAGTAATACTGTCTGAGTGTCCATTATGTAGGGGAGGAAAAGTAATTTTCGCTCTACCCTTCTGGGTTCGTTGCTGGGCCATACCACCCCCTATAGTAAAGTACAGACTAACAAGAGAAAACAGAGTTTAATAACATGACTACCCCTCCTGTATATATGGGAGATACCAAGGAAACCTGAGTAACTCCTTGGAATGACTCAAACTACCACCTAAAAACCACCTCTAGGTAAAGACAAAAGAGGTTAGGGAGGTTATCAGTCACAGCAGAATAAACAAGGGTATGGTTGATAGGAGTTTCTAGAGATTTAGTCATCCTTCTCTTCCTGGTCCAGAAAGGGAGACACCCTTATCAATGGAGATTTTCATTATAAATGTCAATGACCCTTACAAAACGATTACTTCTACTTGTTTCCTCCTGCATCTGCTATTGTCTTAAAAATAACTAGCTCAGGGGCACCTGGGTGGCTCAGTTGGTTAGGCGTCTGACTTCAGCTCAGGTCATGATCTCACTGTCCATGAGTTTGAGCCCCATGTCAGGCTCTGTGCTGACAGCTCAGAGCCTGCTTCAGATTCTGTGTCTCCCTCTCTCTCTGCCCCTCCCCCCACTCACGCTCTGTCTCTATCAAAAAATAAATAAACCTTAAAAAATTTAAAAAGTAACTAGCTCAAAATAATCTTTATGCCAAAGAGGTTTATTTTGGGGCAGGACACTCTGTTCTGCTTTTGTCCTGTCATTGAAATTTGCCCAGTAACTTTCACAGAGATTGCTCTGTAGCTCACTGAAACAGTCTTTTAATCTTGAGAATAGGTAAGTTCAAAAATTTTTTTTAACTTTTATCTACTTTTGAGAGAAAGAGAGAGAGTGTGTGTAAGCATGAGCAGGAGAAGTGCAGAGAAAGAGGGAGACACAGAATCCAAAGCAAGCTCCAGGCTCTGAGCTGTCAACAGGAGCCGAGAACCCACAAACTGTGAGCTCACGACCTGAGCTGAAGCTGGATGCTTAACTGACTGAGCCACCCAATCACCCTGAGAATAGGTAAGTTCAATTAAACAGTTGTGTTTCATTTCAGGAGGCTGTGTAACAGGTGGGCTTCCAAAAGTTAGGTCAATATGGTACAAGCAATCGTGTTACTTAATAAGAGACATTTCTATGGGAAAGAAAACAGATGAACAGTTAAAGCAGACTGTAAACTCAGTCTGAGTCATGAGGGAAGATGGTTTAGAAGATTATATTAGGAAAGATTTTCTCTGCTGTTCAAGGTCCTTCCAGCTGGACTAAGAACCAAATTGATAGGGGATAGATTAACAGGCCAAGATAAAATGTAATTTCAGACATGAAATTCTAAACACAGTAAGGCACATGAGGCTTATATGAGATCTTGATCTACAGAAGGAGGTAGGGGAGGATAGCCATTAATAGGAAGGCAAGAGGAGATGTTTGGAAAACAAAGGTTACCCTATCATACAGGTAAATTCTTTAGAGAAAGAGGAATCTCTAGTAATATCTCTCTTCCTGGGATAGGCAGGCAGCTAAAGGGAGGATAAAAAGGTTTTCCTGAATCTGCTACGTTTTGATTGCTTTTAACTCAAAGTAACATTCATGCCATTTTGTGGCCCATTCATGCCAGGTGGCCCATTTGGGGCAAACTGGCCTTAAACCTTATAGTTCCCTCTTCCGAAACTTATGTGAAGTTTCATACCTTAAAGTTTGAGTTGGTAGATGGTTTCATCTTGTTGAACCAGTCTTAGTCCTGATATTCAGTTCAATTAAACTCTTTCAGGAAGTGATGATGCAGGTATGTTCTCAAAGTTAGCCCTATTGTTCCAGTAATCAGTTATTAAATAAGAGGGCTTTATATGGAAACAAAAGAAAAACAATGGTTAGTAATTGAACCAAATTAGAAACCAGTTTCTGAGTTCTGAAAATAGCCAGTCAAGAAGATTTCTAGATGTCAAGCTTGAAGCATCTTTAGATAGAGTAAGAGCTGTTGTGATTTCTCTGACGTTTACATCAAGCTGTTCATATTTAGTTTGCAGCCTTCAGGAAAAAGGAAAGTTTAAATTCTCAAATATATCCAACTCAGAAAGATAAGAGAAAAAATGAAAATATTCATTTGATGAGTTGTAGCTAGGCATTGGAGGAAACTAGAAGAAATCAGGATCTAGTCTAGTTTATAATGAACAGTATTCAAATCTAATATTTACTCAGGTAAGTTATCAAAACATTTTCTTTCTGTATTCACACTCATTTCTACCAAAGAGCCAAATCAATATTAATTTGTTTGCAAAATAAATCTAGTTTCAAAAAAACTGGGCCTGATTATTTGCATAAGTACTACAAGAATAGCAACTGACCATATAGAAGCTTTAAAACCTGCTTTGCTGGTACTTTATATAAGGGTTTTTTTTTTTTTTTTTAACAGCCTCTCAAGGCCAGAAACAAAGCCAAATACTTGTCATCAGACCTCACCTGCAATAGCTATACATATGGGTGAATTCCTCTTTTTCTTGAGGTCTCCTACATATTGCTAGGTTTCTGTACCTTCTTTACTCACCTGGTAAGGCTGCTGGGGATTCTGTAAGCAAGTATCAGGCTGATATTTCCCAGGGGCTTTATTAGCTCCATAAAATCCAGCTTAGTTCTTTAAAGCTGTCTGGTCATATCTGAGCCTATGCATGTTTCTCCCAAGCATGCCATTCCAGTCAAAGTGTTGGTAATATAATCAATATTTCCAGTAGTTTCCTGTCACAAGAAGAAAGGATTCTTATTGAACATATGAAAATTTATTGCCATAAAAATATAAGAATTGACAGTTTCAAAATTCTGGATTCTGAAATCAGGTAGGGATAAATGATAAATGTTTCAATTGGAATATATCTGTGTGAACAAATTTCTGGAAATTCAGTTAGCTGAAAAGAAAATTTTTTTAAGACTATATTTTCCAGATTAAAATATTACTGGCTTTTTAAAAAAGTCACAAAAATTACAATTATCCTCTCCAGTTTTTTTACTCCCATGTTACTAATTTTTGTTCTGTTTGAACACAGTATTTGCACTAGTTCTGGAAATTCTTATCCAGTTCAATTTTTATGATGTTAAGGTTATCAGAAACCTGTTCTCAGAGTTTGTTTAACACATTTGCAATAGCCTCAGTAAAACAGTAACTGTAAATGATAAGACTTACAAATGGCCATGGTTAAAGATCTCATTAGAGTTCATTACAATGCAATTGACAAGGATATTTGCTTACTTCTGTAACTTACAACACTTCAAGATAATAACACAAGGATATCAGACTTCTAGGAGTTTTGTACTATTTTTAGAACATTTTTTTTTTAATTTTTTTTAACGTTTATTTTTGAGACAGAGAGAGACAGAGCATGAACGGGGGAGGGTCAGAGAGAGGGAGACACAGAATCTGAAACAGGCTCCAGGCTCTGAGCTGTCAGCACAGAGCCCGACCGGGGCTCAAACTCACGGACCGCGAGATCATGACCTGAGCCGAAGTCGGCTGCTTAACCAACTGAGCCACCCAGGCGCCCCTAGAACATTTATTTTAATAACATAACTACATAAATGCAATTTATGTACAAAATACAAGAGGATTTAGTATCACCTATTTGACAAACCTTTCCATATAATTTAACATACTTAATATACTTAATTTAACTAATTAAGCATAATTAAAGCTTAGTTTAATTTCTCAAAAAATTTTAAAATGTCCCAGGAGCTCTCAGGAGTATCTCGGACTGTGGTCAAACATGAAAAGATTTTGACATTTGATAAGATAGGATCATATCATTATGAAACCAGATTTAATTATCCATTTAATCACACTGACAATAAAGGATACCAAAGCCAAATACAGAAGGTTATAGTTTTGAGCAAAATTTAGTTCTTAGACATAGGAAAATATGTTGACAAAGCACAGAATTCTTGTTTTCTTTAAAGGTAAAGAAAAACATGTTTACACAATTTCTTAACAAATCAGTAGTTCAAGAAAACCATTTTTTTCATGAAAACAATTTTATTTTTGCATCAATGTATTTTTATATTAAATTGTAGCCAGTACTGACTGTATATAAAATTCATTTCTGAAGATTCCTTTTCCATAAACCTTCTCCAACTTTCTATCTTACATTCAGATTTTGGCCTGTTTTTATCCAACAAAAATGTATTCCCATTTCTCACTTGCACACAGAGTTGTTTCTCTCATTATTTCCAGTAGTCTTATTTATTAGACTTCTTAACCCTTAGTGAAAATTAAATTGTAACTGTAGGGTCCAAGGGCAGTCTACCCCAAGATGGGCCAGTTAGGCATGAACTTTATTTTTAGTTAAAAGCAATCAAAACCAAGTAGATGCAGCAAAAGCTCTCTTCCTCAGCCTCAGTTGCCTAAAGTTACATCGGAAAGTAGGGCCTGTATTTCAATACAGGGACTGTGTTTCAATTCCCCTTTAACTAAGAAACTTACCTACAAAATAGGGCAACCTTGTTTTCAAAACATCTCCTTTTGTGTTCCTGCCAGTGGTTTTCTCCGACCCCCTACCCCTCTTTTTATTCCTGTTACCTCGCTGTCTTTGGAATTTCATGTCTGTATAGATTCCATCTGTCTCATGTTAATTTGATTCCAAGTTTAGCTAGAAGGGCCTTCAAGGGCAGAGGATGTTCTTCCTCTTTAACATAAGTAATTGTGAACTGTTTGTTATACCAATATTCTTCAGGAATTTTTGAATACATCTCATAATGTCTAGAAAGGTATCTTTTTATAGTATGATTTTTCAATAAAGCAAAAACCTGGTTTACTAACAGACTCCTATTTAATTTCTCTATAAGACAAAAGTAAATCTGTTTAGTACTAAAGATTTTATTATTTGGAAATCATCTAGATATTTAATAAATGATGATGAATTAAGTGACATTTAGCTTAGCAAAATTTAAAGTTTCAGATTGCCAAGCTTTGCCAACAAACTTTTTACCTTTTAATCTCATTTACATTTCCTTAAAGCATTAACAAAGTTAGTCTTTTTCTAACTTTGGGCAAACAGGTAGAATAAGAGTCTTATGTTTATTTTAATTAAACCAATAACCTTAAATTAGCTTTGATACCAAATATTTTCTCAGATCTCACCGATTTGAAAATACATTTGGGTTAGTTTCTATCCATCTGAATTTTGGAATGCCCAATCCTTATAAGCACTTGCCTTTAAAATAACTAAACAGAGCTCCTTGACTAATTTTAGCAATACCATCTACAGATAGGGAAAATATTTCACATACATACAGAAACAAGATGCAAACAAAATCTTATAACTTTTGTTTTACTAATAGCTGTAGGGAAGACATTAGGAGCCCAAATACAGTAAAACCTTGGTTTGAGAGCGTGAAACATGCTTGTAATCCAAAGCACTTGTATATCAAAGTGAATTACAAGAACCATTGGTTTTGACTTGTTTCTGGAGTTGCATTTCTGGCTCTGTAGAGATTTGTAAGACAAAGACAGTTTTTTTAATTCCCCAAAGAACTAGATTATAGCCTTAATACCAAGGGACTGGCCCATCTTTTTAAATAAATTTGCTTATATTGCAGATTTTTAACTAAAATGGAATAAAATAGATTTATATCTTTAAGTCTATATAACAAAAGCTTTTCTGGGTATTTAACTCAACTGGGCTTTTATTGGTCCCTGAATAATGGCCTTTCACAGATCATTTGTAGGAGAGCCTCAGGGAAATTTGGGGTCCTCCTTCCTCTGTGAAGAGCAGTCGTGGATAGTCAATCTTTTTAATTTTTGATTTCCTTAAATTTGGTAGGATCTTTCAAAAATAGAGGTAAAGAGCTTTATAATTTAAAAGATCTGCTATCCAGGGTGAGAAGAAAGGCTAGTAAAAACAAGATAAGAGGGGCCAGTCTGATGCTGGAGGCTGGATACTCACCTTGCACACTTTTTGGCTTCTGTAATCTTGCTTGCCTCCTGTGTCCACCAACTGCCTGGATAGCACCACTGATAGAGGGTTGAGAGACAAAAGAAAAAGGGGAGGGGACACCTACCATCCCATCCATAAAAGGAGGCAGATGGCAAGGTTCGGGCCTCAGCCTTTAGAAGTGATTCTGCTGGACCAGCACCTGTGTGCAATAAACAGTCTTTCCCTGATTTCCCCAGTGCATGTGCCTTGTCTCTTCCTCAGTACCAAGTATTTGCTGTAACACTTGGTACATTGGCCAGGAAAATTGACAGCTGCCCTGGCCCCTTGAGCCACCATCGTCAGAGGCCATGCTTCGAGGCCCCTGGGGATGGAAAGGAAGGCATGGCACCAGTGATTTAACCGGACCTGGACCCTTGCTGGGCCTGGCAATAGTTGGCCCTTACTGTGCTGGGACAGACTCCAGGGGGAATCAGAAAATTCTGCCAATATGGGACATCGGATTGGTTAAGTGTCCCTGGGGACCCAGGACCAATTTCAGGCCCACTCTAGAGTCAGAAGGGGTGCCTGATCACCTCTGGGGTGACAGTCGCCAAATAGGACAGGGAAGTCCTGGGTGGAAGTCTGCAGTCTGTCTGAATGTGTGTGTGAGTGCACGTGCTCCATAGTCTCAGCTACGGTGCCTGAGTAGGTCCTAACCTGCGACTCCGTGATGACCTCATACAGCTCAAGGCAGAATCAGGTCTGTAGAGGTCTGATCGGAGTCAAGGGTTTATACTGACCTGCCAATGCTAAGAGGCCTCTAAATCCCCGTGAGGGGAGTGGCCAGGAGGAGGAAGGGATCTCTTCCCTCATGTTTGTCTTGTGACACCATACGTTGGGAGGGATGTATCTAGTATACTAGAAAGGGGCGGGGCGGGGGGGGGGGAAGTTTCTCAAAACCAACTGTTTCCGAATGTATGATTAAGAATTTTAAAAAGGGATTTTCAGATGACCATGGGGTCAAATTGACCCCCAGGAAGTTACATACCCTCTGTGAATTAGAATGGCCCACATTTGATGTAGGCTGGCCCCCTGAGGATACCCTAGATGTCCCCACAGTCTGAGCTGTTTATAAAGTAGTTAATGGAGACCCTGTACATTGATCAATGGCTGGAAATAGCCCAAGTCAAGCCTCCTTGGGTCCACTTCTGCATTAATAGGGACAATGTAGGGTCTTAGTGGCATGGGCCAAGAAGAAGACTTCACAGCACAAAAAACTGCCCCCCATCCTCCAAGAAAATTCAGAAATCCCTCCATTTCTGCCACCATATGCCCCCAGCACCCCATCAATCGAGGGATGGGAACTTTGCCTGCCTGACAGTCCACCCCCATTGGTCTTGCCTCCACCAGCAGCTGGTCCGCCCCAGCCAGGGACACCTGAACTGGTAGGAAGATGCCTTAGGTCTGTGACTCAAGGTCCAAAGCCCCAATGGCAATACAGATGCCATTGTGGGTTCCCCAGGAATAGGCCCTGATGGGACCCTCCAAGAAGGGGGAATCAGTTTTCTACTACCAACCATTCTCCACTACTGACCTCCTCTACTGGAAACACCACATACCACCCTACTCTGAGAAGCCATAGGCAATGATAGATCTCCTAGAATCCATAATCCAGACTCACCGCCCTGTCTGGGTTGACTGTAAGCAGCTTCTTACCCTTTTCAACACAAAAGAATGCCAACAAATTGTCACTGAAGCCAGAAAATGGCTCCACATTGAGGCACCAGATGGGAATCTAGATGTTGAGGCTTGGGTATAGGAGGCTATGCCTCAGGAGGAGCCCCACTGGGACCCCAACACAGAGATGGAAAGGGCCAGATTAGAAAGACACCCACTCGCCTTCCTCCAGAGGGTAAAAGCAGGGGCCAAAAAGACCACCAACGTGGCAAAGGTATCTGAGGTCCTACAAAAGCCAGAAGAGAGTCTGTCTGATTTCTATGAAAGATTATGTGAAGCCTTCAGAGTTTACACTCCATTCGACCCAGAAGCCCTCAAAAATCAGCTCATGGTCAATGCTGCCTTTGTGGTACAGGCCCAAAGTGACATTAGACAGAAGCTCCAAAAATTAGAAGGATTCACTGGAAAAAAAAGCCAACGAATTATTGGAAATGCCAACAAGGCTTTTGTAAACTGGGAACAAGCTGCCAAAAAGGAGACAGACCGAGGAATGAAACAAAAGGCAGTTCTCTTGGCTGCTGCCTTGACCCCCTCTGGAAGGCCCCCCCCCCCCCCAGACACCATGAGGGATGCAAGAACAAAAAAGGGTGCCACTGGGATGGGATCAATGTGCCTACTGCAAGGAATTTGGACAGTGGAAAAATGAATGCCTTAACCACCAAAAAGGGAAACCAAAAACCTCTGCTCCACTCAGCTGCTACCAACCAGAACCACCTGAGGCTGACCTGAACAGACTGGCAGGAGTAGACTCTGATTAAGAAAGACTGGGCTCTATCCAACTAGGCCCCCATGAGCCCATGGTCAAAATGAAGGTGGGGGGCCAAACAATAGACTTCATGGTCAACACTGAGGCCGAACACTCTGTGGTGACACACAAGGTGGCACTTTTGTCAGGTTGAGAAGTCACCATCACAGGAGCCTCACGGGTGCAAACTGGAAGGCCATTTTGTGGTCCCCGACTGGGGGAGTCACCAAGTAGTTCATGAATTCCTGTATCTACCCTATTGCTCAGTCTCACTGTTAGGTAGAGACCTCCTAGCCAAGTTGAGTGCAGTAATGGCCTTCTCCTCAGATGGACAGATGCAATTGTGCCTAAACAAAAAAGCCTAACCCATAATTTTGTCCCTGATGATTCCATGGGAAGAGGAATAGAGATTATATACTTCCCCTCCCAGTGAGCCAACTGTGGCCCCCAAGCTAGAAACTGAATTCTCTTCAGTTGGGGTAGAAGGAAACCCCCTGGTCTGTCAAAAAACCACCCCCTGATATTAACTGACCTAAAGCCTGGATCCCAACCTGTCAAAATATGCCAATATATAGTCCCACGAGAGGCATACCTGGGGATCCCAACACACTTGCACAGGCTACTCAAATGGGACTTGTAAAATGATGCCAGTCCCCATGGAATACTCCCCTGCTGCCCGTGAAAAAACCTGGGACAAATGATTACCACCCTGTGCAGGACCTAAGAGCCACTAATGAAGCAGCCGTCATGCTGCATTCAGTATTGCTTAACCCATACACTCTACTAGGACTCATACCCTTGGAAGCAGGATGGTTCACATGCCTAGATTTAAAAGATGCCTTCTTCTGTCTCCAGCAAGTGCCTAATAGCCAACCCCTATTTGCTTCTGAATGGGAAAACCCTACCACAGGGGCAAAGGAACAGTTCACTTGGACTAGACTGCCTCAAGGATTCAAAAAATTCACCAACCTTATTCAGCTGGGCTTTGGCATATGATTTAGCCAGGTTCTGGGACAGGACCTAGGATGCATCCTCCTCCAAGGTATGATCTTCTGCTAGCCAGTCCCATGCGGACCCAGTGCTGGGAGGGAACCAGAGCCCTATTCAGGCTACAAGCAGAGGCAGGATATCAAAGAAAAAGGTGTCAAAGAAAAAGGCACAGATTTGCCAATAGGAAGTTAAATCCTTGGGCTTCAAAATTACCCAAGGCAAATGGATGCTGGGAGCCCAAAGGAAACAGGCAGTTTGTGCCATTCCAGTTCCCACTACCTGCGAGCAGGTCCAAGAGTTCCTGAGAGCAGCAGGATTCTGTCGAATACGGATCCCAGGGTTCTCTGAGTTGGCCAGACCTATATATGAGGCACTGAAAGGGGAAGAGAGAGCACTCCTTTTCTGGGTCCCTAATCAAGAAAAGGAGTTCAAAACAAAACTCAGAGGCACTAGCCTTGGGAGTCCCAAATGTATCACGAGACTTCAACCTGTTCATACCTAAGAAGGGAGTGGCCCTGAGGGTTCTCACCCAGGAATTTGGACGTTGGCAAAGACCAGTGGCATACCTTTCAAAGCAGATTGGCTCAGTGGCCACACTGTCTGAGGGCACCAGCAGCCACCACGCTTTCAATCATGGAAGCAGACAAACTCACATTTGGGGTAAAACCTAAATGTTAAGGTTCCCCATTCTGTTATTACCTTGATGGATGCCAGAGGGCCATACAATATCAGGGACTGTTATGTGAGAACCCATGAATAAGACCGGAAGCTATAAAACTCTAAACCTGCCACTTTCTTGCCCGCAGTGGTGGGGTCCCCAGAACATGATTGTCTAGAGGTACTTGATGAAGTGTATTCTAGCCAACCTGACCTATCAGACAGACCCTTACAAAATCCTGACCTCATCCTGCACACTGACGGCAGAAGCTTCATGAACGAAGGCAAAAGATATGCTCGTTATGCAGTAGTCTCTGATTTTGAGGTCACAGAAACAAAGGCCCTTCCACGAGGATGGTCAGCCCAAAAAGCAGAACTGTGGGCCCTACTAAGAGCACTAGAACTCAGGAAAGACAAACAGGCCAACATATACACTGATTCGCACTATGCCTTTGCCACTCTACGTGTACATGGGGCTCTATACAAGGAGAGAGGACTCATGACCGCAGGAGGAAGAGAAATCAGAAATTGGGAAGAAATCCTAAAGCTATTAAGGGCAGTCTGGGAACCAAGGGAGGTAGTGGTCATCCACTGCAAGGGACACCAGAGGAAAGGACTCAGCATCAGAAGGGAATCGACAAGCTGACACCACAGCTAAACAAACAGCAGAAAAACAAACAACACCCTCAAAAATCATGCTGGCCCCAGAACTGCCAACTTCCCCAAAGTACACAATCCAAGAAACAAAATGGGCACAACAGGAAAAAGGCCAGACAAAAGAAGGATGGTGGGTACTTCCAGACCAAAGAGTCTATATACTGGAACAGCTAGCATACCAGGTGGCTCTCCTACAGCATGAGCTTAGCCACCTAGGAAAAAACGCCCTTAAAACCTTATTAAGCCATTACTATGTAATTGCTTGACTCTAATCCCTCTGCATGTAGGTCTCTCAATGCCACCTCTTCTGTGCTCAAAATAATGCCAAGCAAGGCCCCACTGGGCCCATAGAAATCCAACACTGTGGTCAGGCACTCTTCAAAGATTTAGAGGTAGAGTTTATCAAAATAAGACCCAGTAAAGGATACAAATATTTTTTTGGTATTAATCTGCATGTTTTTGGACTGGGTTAAAGTCTATCCCACACTCACCAAAAAGGCAAGAGAAGTACCCAAGGCCTTGCTAAGGGATATCATTCCCAGACATGGAACACTGTTAACCATAAGCTCAGACAATGGCCCAGCCTTTGTGGCCGAGGTGGTGCAACAAGTAGCCAAAGCCCTAGACATCCAAAGGTACTTAAAAGCAGCCTACCAGCCCCAGAGTTCAGAGAACATATGAACTGGACCCTTGTATCAGCCATGGCAAACTATGTCAGGAAACTAACTTGTCCTGGCCAGATATAGTACCCCTAGCTCTTCTCCAAATATGCTGTACATCCCGGGCAAAAATAGGATTCTCCCCCTTTGAGATCCTATATGGAAGACCCCTTCACTAGTCAAATTCAAGGGGGACCTGACAGAGCTGGGGAATTTAGCAGTATAAAAACAACTACAAGGACTAGGGAAAACTGTATTTGAGATACATAGATGAGTGACAGGATACCTATTTTGCCTAGGAATAAAACTGTATTTGAGATACATAGATGAGTGACATCTATGGAATGTCACCTAGGAATAATTATATTCCCCCACAAACCTGGGGATCAGGCTTGGATAAAAGACTGGAAAAAGGGATGCCTAAACCTCCCTGGAAGGGACCTTACCTAGTTGTGCTAACCATGACCACAGCTCTCAAGGTTGCAGGACTAACCACCTGGATCTACTATTCTGGATTAAAGGCAGCCCATCTGTCACCTGACAACCACTTGAAATGGAAAGTAACGGCTAACCAGAATAATTCTCTATAGATCACCCTTAGGAAGATAGCAGACAACAAGTGGCCTGCAGCCAACACCTGAGAACTCCCTGTAACCAGAAGCTTGAGGAAAATCACCAAGCAACTTAAATGAACTGTAACAAATTGTTCTCTCTCAGATTTCATGGTTCTCAGATTCCATATTCTCTTTCAATACGTGTTGCTCTACTCTTTGCAGTAGGGCTGACCCAAGTCACTCCCACAGACTAGCACCTCAGTCACAAACTCTTGTTAGCCTTCCTCTACTTACTAGTGTCAGGATGCATTATTCTCCTTAGATGCATATTATCTGCGTTATGATTGATGCCCTTCTCTGCATGTTGTTCTCTACCTTTATAACCGACTCCTACCCCAGGATGGGATCGCCCTACTTCCTGTCCTTGCTATGCATATTCCTGTTCCTAACCTGTTCAAGAGGAGTCTTCTCACTCCCACCATGCAATGTATGACTTATACTTGCCCTTGTCCCCCAAGGCACAAAGAACCATTCAAGTCATACCTTTTCTTATTGCCTTAGGAATAACGACAAGGGTGGGCACTGGAATAGTAGAGGAAACAAACCTGATCTCTTCAACCACTTATTATCATGGACCTAACAGATGACATAAAACATGTTACCAAATCTCTGATGGTTTTACAAGACCAAGTAGACTCCCTAGCAGTGGTAGTCTTACAAAATAGAAGAGGGCTGGACCTGCTAACTGCCAAAAGGGGAGGATTATGTCTCTTCCTAAATGAAGAATGGTGCTTCTCTGTCAACCAATCAGGGCTAGTCTGAGATATGGTCCAGCAGTTAAGGAAGCGAATCAACAGATGAAGACAGGAACTAGCAGATTCATGAAACTCTTGGAGTAACATATGGAATTGGGCCTTTTGGCTCCTCCTTTTAGCTGGTCCTCTCCTAATGCTTTTCATAACCCTCCTATTTGGTCCTTGTATTCTTAATATGCTCCCCAGGTTTGTTTCCTCTCATCCAGAAGCTATAAAAGTCCAGATGATGCTCCAGTTGGACCGTTCTAGCTGTCGCTACTCTCCTTTGGATGATGAAGAACACTAGATGCCTGGCCCCTCCCTTCCATGTCCTTATCCAGCAGAAAGAAGCCAGAATGGTCTTAGCCCCTCCTCCCATGGCGGCAAAGGGTTCCCTGGACCCCATAAATTGATTTTCTCTAAGTCTGCTACAGCAGCTTAAGAATCAAGAGGGTGGAATGAGAAGAAAAGCTATTAAAAACAAGATAAAACAGGTCAGCCAGATGTCTGGGGCTGCATACACCCCTTGCATGCCTTTGGCTTCTGTAATCTTTCTTGCCTCCAACTACTCATGTAGCACCACTGATAAGTGTCCCCTCTCCTTTTTCTTTTGTCTCTCAGTCCCCTACCATCCCAGCCATAAAAGGAGGCAGATGCCAAGGTTCAGAGCTGAGCCTTTGGAGGTGACTTTGCTGGGCTGGCACCGGTGAGCAATAAACAGTCTTCTGCTCATTTCCCAAGTGCATGTGCCTTGTCTCTTCCTGGGCACCAAGTATTTGCTGTAACAAAGGGACATGAACTCTTGCAGTGGCAGCTGGGGGCCAGGGGATGTCTAGGATACACCTGCAAAGGACATTGCATAGGGAAGTCTGAAACTGGCAGAACCTGATTATAGAGCCCTGGAAGGTAGCAGCAAAGCAAGCTTCAGTGCTACTCTTGGGTGATTTTGTTAAATTCATTTCCTGGTTTTCAGCATTTACATGAGCAACCTGTATACTTGAACCTAGAAATGAGGTTGGGGTGTTTCCTTTAAATCTTGTAGAGAAAGAGAATTTATGTTGGAAGTGGACACTTAAGTCTAATTTCTTCTTTTTCTCATGAGAGACCCTAAGGTTAGCCATTATACAAACAACACAATTGTGAACTCTCCATAAAGAATATTTTTCTTTTAAATATAACCAACTTAAAGGATCCAGCATCTGACTATTGGCAAGTAGGATCTATTATTAGCAACTTAAATCAATAAGCCTTTTAATGGTTTAACTAAATATGTAATAGCTATCCTAACAGGGCATAGCTGAGGGAGTCTCCATGTTCCAGAACTTTACTCTGCAAATTAGTTGAAGAAAGAAGAGGACTTTGTTGCACAGGTGGTAAGGAAGGTGTAATGAAAATGGTGTCTCTAAACTTCCACAAATCATGAGATGCCTTCAGTCACAGACCTGCTCATCTGTGACACTGAGCAGGTGCTATTAAATTGGGACTTTCCAGAACTAACAAGCAACAAAGGCTGAGCTCACAAAGGTTCCTATGGGCTGGAACCTCTCATGACAAACACCTTGGAGAGCCAGCACAGCTGGACAAAAATAGAAAGACTTGGATCCCCAGTCTATTTGGCCACCAAGGTGTACCCTGGTAAGTGCATCTATCCCACTGGTCACAAAGCCAATCTCTTAGAACATAGAATGAGATGAAAAGAAAAGACTCATCTGGTTTTTCTTTTGGCTAAGCCTTGGGTCTCTTGGAGCCACACTAATACCTAGGAGGGATGTACTGCAGGGCTGAGAACATGTGTGGTTTTACAGTAACCTCATTACATGGAAGTTTTCTTGAGGTCGATGGGTGACCTAATGTCAATCTAACCCATTCCATGACCAACTCATCCTAACACAGTAGTTTGTGAGTTAGGTGGTAAACACCCTACCAGCTTTTAAGTGCTTGACCTGTGCCACCAATTTTGCAGCTTTCGCTTCCAAGATTATTCCTTACCAGAAGGCTTTAACCACAGCAAAGCTTGTCTAAACAGATGCTGGTCTGATGAGAACTGTGAACATTGACATTTTTATGACAAACAACAAAAGAAAGAAAAAAGAAAGAAAGAAAGAAAGAAAGAAAGAAAGGGAAAGAAAAAGGAAGACCATCCATGGGAGGAAATGGATTAGTAACCAACTACCATACCAAATTTAACCAAAGAGCCACTAAATGCAAAAATCCAGTTCCAAAAAGTATTTTCTGCTGCTAATCTAAACTTAGGAGAGAAAAAGTACCTGTACGACTCTTGCTCCATCAGACTCCACAGATAAGATTTCTTACCATGTCAGCCTCCTGAAATCTCTACCTTTTGTCAGCTGTTTGTCAGATTTCTCAAGGATCTCTCAGCTACTGCAGGGTGTCAGGTGAGTGGTGTCCTGCTGAGTGTGCCAACTGTTGGAGAGGAAGAATTTTCTCTGCTGTTCAAGGTACTTCTGGCTGGACTAAGAAACAAATTGACAAGAGGCATATTAACAAAAGAAAATCAAATTTAGTATCAAATGGACAGGGAATCCACAGAGACCTGAAATTCTGAAGACAGGCAACATGAGGTTTATAGGATATCCTGAGCTAAGGAGAGGCATAAGGATTTGAAGATACAAAGTGGGAGGATGATCACTAACGGGAAGGTAAGAGAAGATGTTTGGGAAAAAAGGATACCCTATTTTGCAGGTCAATTTCTTAGAGAGCTATTAACAGAGATTCCTCTTTTTCTGATATAGGTGGGCAGTTGAGGGGGAGGTAAAGAGCTTTTCCTGAATCTATTAAGTTTTAATTTTAACTCAAAACTACATTCATGCCAAAGTGGCCCATCTTAGGGTAGCCTGACCATGACCCCTAGTTTCTAAATGTCCAGCTTGAAGCATCTTCAGATGGAGTGAGAATAGGCGGTGGCAATCTGACAGGCTTTTCTGGTTTGCAGGTTGAATGTTTCTGTTGATGTTTTTGAATGGGTCACACATCACCAGGCATAAAGATTGTCCATAAATGAGATGTTGTGGTTTTTCTAAAGTTTATATGTAGTCATTCAATTTCAATGCAGAGTGCTTTGGGAAAAGGTAAAGTGTTGTTCTTAGTGATTCCAGGTCAAAAAAAGTGGAAGAAAATTGGAAACATTAGTTTGAAAGTTTTGGCCAAACATTTGAGGAAACTAGAAAAAATCAGGATCCAGCCCAGTTTACAGGTAGAAAACAAACCCTTAAAGATAGTTAACAGCATTAACTAGTATCCACAAAGGGATGTTATAGTTTCTACTGAAACTGAAGTTTTATTCTACAATCACCCTCATTTCTACCAATAATAACCACAGGCAGTAAATTGTTTGCAAAATAAGTTTACTTTAAACGTGGCATGATTATTTATATTAGTGCAACTAGAACAGTGATTGATCATATAGGTTCTTTTTGTCTGCTTTGCTGGAACTTTTCATAAGGAATATGGAATTTTTCATCAGAATCTCAGATTAGGCATTTAAAAGCCTTTTCAGGGTAGGACTCTGCCTTAGACTTTGCCTGCAATACCTATAGATTTGGGTAAATTCCTCTCTTCTCAAAGTCCCCAAGATATTCTGTGATTCTGGTCACATAATTTACTCACTTGGTAGGGCTGATGGGAACACTTATAAGCAAGGTAGGAAATTATTTTTTCAAGGGGCTTTCTTGTTTCCATAAAGTCAACCTTAGATCCTTAAAAATCTCTAATCATATCTGATCTATGCACATTACTCTCAAATATGATATTTCAATCAATTGTTTCCAATTGTGACCTATTACAAAGAGAGCAGGTTCTTACTGAACTTTATAAATTTCTAAATTCTAGGGGCTCCTGGGTGGCTTGGTCGGTTAAGCTTCCGACTTTGGCTCAGGTCATGATCTCACGGCCCATGAGTTCAAGCCCTGTGTCGGGCTCTGTGCTGACCGCTCAGAGCCTGCAGCCTGTTTCAGATTCTGTGTCTCCCTCTCTCTCTGCCCCTCCCCTGTTCATGCTCTGTCTCTCTCTGTCTCAAAAATAAATAAACGTTAAAAAAAATAAATAAATTTCTAAATTCTAAAGGCATCCAGTAGGGAGAAAATAAAATTGTTTCAATTCTGGTTACAAAGATAAAATTTACCAAACTACTGTCATAGATGAGAGAAAAATCTCATTAAATCTGGAAATAAAAAACATTAATGAACCAGCAAAGTTTCAAACAAAAAGACATCCTTATGAATTCATTCAGTCCCATGTATTTAATTATTGATTTTCATCTTTTGTTAGTAGTTTTATGAATCCATCACTTTCTCCATTAGGGTTCTATAAATTCTTTCCCACTTTAGTGGTATGATATGAAAGTTATCAGAAAACTGTATTTGTCAAAATCCTTTCCACGGATCTCCTTGAAAACACTTTTGCAAGAGAATCAAAGTAAAATAATAACTGTCTGTAAATAATAAAAAGACTTAAAAATGGCATGGTTAAAGATGTAATGAGAATTTATTATAATGTAATTGAAAAGGAAATTTGGTTATTTCTGACATACATTTCATAATAACTAGAACTATGACTAATAATATTAAGCCAAAACATATCAGATTTCTAGGAATTTCATAGAATTCTAGAATATTTATATTAACATATACTCCTCCAAATATGGTGTAAAGAAGGCTTACTGTTTCTTATTTGACAATGCTTTCTATATGATTTAACATGTCCAATAAACCTAATTAGTGTAACATCTCTCTTTTCAAAAGGCGAGTAAACCTGTTGAGATGTTCCAAAGTTAGTCAAAAAGACTTCATTTAGAATTTGATTTTGTGATTTTTGTCAAAAATATCAAAAGGTTTCAGACATTTGAATAAATAGGATCACAGACCATTATGAAACACTGTTTAATCAAAGTGAGAATAAAAGATTTAAAGGTAAATACAGAATTCTATATAGAACCTTGTGAGCAAAACCTAACTCTTTAATGTGGAGAAGATTCAGTTTTCTTAGGTAACCAAAAACGTGATAAAGCAACATCAAGTATAAAACCTTAGCTTTTGAGGCAGATCACTGAAAAGGTAAAGAAAAATCTTTTAGTCTCTTATCAAGAGCAGACCAATAGCCCAAGCAAAGTTTCTTTCAGCTGTTACAAGGACAAAGTTAAATTTTAGTTTTACATAAGTACACTATTGCTATCCAAGCTTATTTTTAAAAGCCTTATAATGACAGTTCAAATTTATTTATTGTTTTAATGTTTATTTATTTATTTTGGGAGAAAAAGAATATGAGGGAGGGTCAGAGAAATAGGAAGAGAGAGAATCCCTACAGGCTTCATGCCTCCAACACAGGGCTCCATCCCACAAAATACAAGATCATGATCCAAGGCAAAATCAAGAGTCCTACGCTCAACCAGCTGAGCCACCCAGACATCCCATGACAATCCAGTTTTAGCTAGCCTCTTGTTCTTTATTCTCTTCTTTCCCATTCTGAAATAACCAGTTATTCTTTAGGACAAAATTACTTTTATTTCCCTTGACAAAAATGTATCTCCATATCTTGTAACTTTTCTTACCCTAAAACATCCTACTTGCCCTGTATACCAACAGAAAATAAGATTCTCTTACTATTGCTAGTAGTTCTAATCACATATATTAATTCGAATTCCTAACCCTTAGAAGCCTTAATTTCTAGTGAAAACTCAGAAGTAAGCAATCGTGAACTGTTACACCAGAATTCTTTAAATTGGCAAACTTATGATTATATTTCATAATTTCTAAAAGTATATCCCTCTTTTTCCAATGTGGCACAAGACCTGTTAACTAACAGACCCAAATAACTTCAGTGTTTTTTTTTTGGTAATAAGAAACGAAAGGAGATAAATCATTGTTCAATAATTAACGTTCAGTATTTTATCTTACTCAGAATTGATACTGATATTCAATGATTTTCCATCACTTAGCAAAAGTTTAAGACCTAAAGTTACTGAAAAGATTTTGGGAGCTATTTCAAAGTAGTCCTATCCTATAAAACCTCTTCATTGTTGGAAAGTTCATTTATAAACTTTCATTCCACCTAGATCTATGTAATTCACTGTTTTTAATAATCATATTAACATTGCTCACGAGAATTTTGAGACATTAGACAGAGTTAAGCCATCTTATTTTTCTCTTGCTGACAAATTTTCTAATGGAAATAACATGATCTTATTTGACTAGTAAACCCAGGTACAATAAAAGTGGCACATCTGCATTATGTTTAATGCTAGTAACTCTGAAGATGTGCCTATTTTAATTAAACCAACAAACTTCAACTAGTTTTTATTTACAGAAGATTATTCTAAATCATATGAACTTGGAAAACATGAGGATTGGTTGTTACATTTCTGGAAGTTTTGGGATACCCAATCCATATAAGCATTTTCCTTCAAGCCAACCAAATGTAGCTTATACAAATTAGTTTTGGTAATGCCATCTGGATGTAGAAAAATACCACATATGTAACATACACATAGACATATATAATCATACAGACACAGATCTTATAGCTTTTGTTCTAAAATTTTAGCCACGGAGTCAAGTACAGTCTAAAACTCACGAGCAGTTGGATCCAAAATGTGTTTCTGGCAGATGACATAAGTTTACCTGCTCAGATGGCTAAAGCTATTTTAGTAATATTTGTGGAAAAGACACAAGATTTTTTATTTGCCAGATTTTTAATTAGCTCCTTTTTTCCCCTCCTGATGAGACCATTTCCCCCAAAGTTTCCCTTTCAAAGAAATAGCTGTCATCATCCAGAGAAGACAGGGTAGGAAGGCATATCTCAAAGGCACAGAGAAAAGGATATCCAAGTTTCTCCAAGGTGGAGTTTTGGTATATCTGACTGTTATCAGATGTCTAGCATAATTACTATTTAAATTTTTCCTTCTTAAGGGCAGGACAATTCTTATTCCCAATGTTCTGATTTTTTTTTTTTTTTACAATATCTGCAAGCATTTTAAGATAAATAGGGGAGGTTTGGCAATTGGTAACAATAAGTGGGCTTTGAATTGCTTCTAGAGCTGCATTTCTGGTTTTATAAAGATTTTTAAGACAAAGAGTTTCTAATTCCTCAAACATTTGGACTGTGGCCTAAATGGATGGGTGAGTCAGCACCTGGATATCAAATACATTATCTTTATACCAGAGAGATTTCCAACTAAGATGGAAATCAAAAGATTCCTACATTCTAGAGCTTCAGCGTTTAATGCCATATGACTTTATAAAGTCTGTATACATGATTACCTTTTTTTTCCCCTGGGAGTACAATTCAACCTTAGACCAATTTGCTTTAGAAGGAAAACCTCTTCTAATGTGTCTATCAGCCTGTGCACATTGGCTTCCAACTGAGACATTTTCTGATCATTTGTAAGAGGGTCTGGGAGAAATTCATCTGTTTTCTCTGTGAGAGGCATTTTCCCCATGTGGCAATCTGATTTGTCAGATAACTGCGGTATAAAAGGTAGGGAGAACACTCCTTATAAGCCAATCAAGTTCCCTGTGAGTAGAGTTGTGAATGTCCACTGATCCATCTCTTCTCTAAATTTGGTAGGATTTTATGAAATTGGAGGTTAAAAAAAAACTTTGTATAATGTCATCTTTCTATTGGTCCCAATAAAAAATTGTTTAGGATGAGAGCTCTCTAAAAATTTCCTGCAGTTCAAAAGATGCACTGTCTGACCACTGACAAAGATCTTCAATGGTACATTCATTTCAATAGCAACTCAAACTACTAAGACTTCTTATGACTTGACTATGGATGCAAAAGTCATCCCAAAAGAGGGCACAGAAGACGCAGCCCCCCTGATCCAAAAAGTTCACCTTCGCAGTTAGCCTAAGAAAGAAAAGAACTATTGTTGCAGGCCATAAGAATGGTTTTAGTAAAAATAACATCTCTGTTCTTTCACAAAACCATGAGATGCCTGCAGCCGTAGCCCTGCTAATCTGTGACACTGGGCAGGTGCTACTGGAATGGAACTTTGGCAGCATTAACAACAAATGTTCAGATGACAAAGGCTTCTTAAGGACCAGAATCCCTAAAGATAAACTCCCCTGAGAGCTAGCTTGGTCAAAGAGAATGCTGCTTGCCACCTTGCATCTTGGATGCCCTGCCTAATTCAGCTGGGTGAGACAAGAGAGAATTTCCTCACCAGTCACAAAGTCATGCTCTTAAGATGTAGAACAAGACAAAAGGAAACCTCTTCTTGCCTGTGGTTCTTCACCTTATAACAAGAGAGACAAAATCATATAATGACATCTCTGACAGGGAATAGAAAACAAGAGTACTCATAACAAAAATCTTTACAAGAGTCACTATACCCAAGAAACTAATTCACACAATTTTTTTCTCCTGTTAATCTAAATTTGGAAAAGAAAGGATAAGGGGTTTCGGTTTGTTTGTTTGTTTTGTTTATTTTTTGAGACAGAAGTAGTGGGGAGGACAGAAAGAGAGAGAATCCCAAGCAGGGGCCATGCTGTCAGCATGGAGCCTGACTGGGGGCTCAAACTCATGAACCCGTGAGATCATGACCTGAGCTGAAGTCGGATGCTTAACTAACTGAGCCACCCAGGCTCCCACGGTTTGTTTTTTACCTTCTCCTCTCAATCAGGTATACAGAGATAGATCCAGGAGAGCTGACTTTGCTTACTCTCTGCCAGTCTTCCAGGATCCTATCCACAGGCTCTGGAGCAACTATAGTATTGCAATGGGTCCCATCATGGGTCATCAAACTGTAGGGGAAGAAAAATAATTTTCCCTCTACCCTGTAGATACCTCTGACTTAGATTCCTGACTTAGACAACCCTCTAATAAAATACAGGTTAACAGGAGAAAAACAGAATTTTAATTCCATGCATGCCTCTTGTATACATGGGAGATATCCAAGAAAACTGAGTAACTCCCCTAAAATCACTTAAGCCACCAAATAAAGATAAAAAATGGATGGGGAAGGAAGACAATTATAAGGGAGGCTATCAGGCAAAGCAAAAAAGGATATAACACTATATGGATTTAAGTTGTTGCCTTTTCCACTGCTAAAAATTTCTAGATATTTAGTTATTTTTCTTTACTTGATACAGAGAAACACCCATATAAAAAATGTCCCTTACAAAAGGGTTAACTTCTACTTGGCTTTTAGACCTTCTCATGTGTCTGCTGTCTCTTAAGAATAAGCAGCTTGGGGCACCTGGGAGGCTCATTTGGTTAAGTGTCTGACTCTTGATTTCAGCTCAGGTCAAGATCTCACTTTGTGGGACTGAGCTCACATCTGGCTCTGAGCTGAGAGCACGGAGCCTACTTGGAATTCTCTCTCTCTTCCTCCTCCCAGTCATGCTCTCTCAGAATAAATAAACATTAAAAAAATAAGAATAAGCATTTCAAAATAATATTTATGCCAAAAAGGCAGATTTGGGGGCAGCATATTCTGCTCTCCATTACTGGACATTGTCATGGGTAACTCCATATATACTATTTTGTTTAATTCTTGTAATAACTATGAAATAGAAATTACCTCCATTATACAAATGAGGAAATACAGGCTCATAAAAGTTAATTACATTGTTGAAAATAATATATTTAGTGTCTAACCCGGGATTATAGGTTTTTTTCCTGGCCCCAAATTCAGTATTCCTTCCACATGATACCTTCTTCTGTAATCTTAGACAATATAGTCCAGAAAGATGAATTTAGGAAAAATGAAACATATCTACAATCTTTTAGGAAATCTATTTCCCTGAGGAAGACCATAAATGTAAAACTTATATTTCCTTTTCAGATGTAATTTTTTTTATTCTAACCCTAGCGTTGGGCTCACACTCATGACCTTGAGATCAAGAGTTGCATGCTCTACTGACTGAGCCAGTGAGGTGCCCCTCCTTTTCAGATATAATTTAGTATTTTGTCCATATTTTATTAAGGTAATTATCTGATTAGATTTACGTGAAGCTCAGAGTCTAGCATATGAAGAAAACAAGTCAATCAATCTAATTCCAGTGCTGGAGGCTGTGTAATAAGATATCTATATGCTATTGAATAAAAGTCCTGCACTAACTTCTGATGTTAGCAGAATACAAATGATTCTCTTACAGCAGTGCAAGTTGATTCTGCATAACTACAACATTATTTTTTAAAGTAGAGTTGGGCTCAGAAAAAAAAAAAAAAAACAAAGACAAGAAAAGAAAACTACAGGAAGTCTCCCAAGATGAGAAGAAAGAGAAAGTGGGAGGAAGAAGAAAAAGAACAGTGAGTTAAATTCTGAATAGTGCCAATAAACAATTACAAAATTTTCCCCATATCTAGTAGCATTTCTGAGCTTAGAAGATACCTAGACATTCTGCAAGGTGAGGGTGCTGAACATTAGGCTAGAATGCTGCATCGGAGCCAAAGTAGTTGCAGTTACATATGCTTTTGGCTCCAGTGAAGCAAATGCAAAACTTATGTGGCAGAAAGTCACCATACATTGAACATTCAGAATTCTCAAAATTATTTAATTAAAATAAACTTGATTTTTAGAAATCACCTAACAATGAATGAAATAGGCCACCATGAGTGAGAGTCCTCAGAAACAATGAAAAATCAAATTTAAATGGCCAAAACTTGGAGATACTTAACCAAGCAGACTGTAAAAAGACCAAGTAGAAGTTTTATAAATGAAAAATAGATTAATTAAAATTAAAGCTCAGTGGCTATATTAAATACTATTAGACAACTAAAGAGACAACTAGAAACAAGAACATGAAAATATAAAATGAAGATTAAGAACTATTTTTGTTAAGTTTATTTATTTATTTTGAGAGAGAGCGTGAGCAGGAAAGAGGCAGAGAGAGAGGAAAGAAAGAGAATCCCAAGCAGGCTCTGCACTAATAGAGCCTGATGCGGAACTCCAACTCACTAATTGTAAGATCATAACCGGAGCCAAAATCAAGAGATGCTTAACCAACTGAGCCACCCAGGTGCCCCAAGATTAAGAACTATTGAAGAAAAAATAGACACAAGAAGGCAAAATATACATGTAATTATAGTTTCTGAAAAATAACACAGAAAGAATGCAAAAGAGACAGAGAAGGGTTGAGAAGTAGGCTGAGAATGGCTGAGTACTTATGATAGACAGAAACTGTAGGTATAAGACACACAATATTTACCAAACAGAATAACCAAAGGAATCTACATGTAAACTATATAATAGTAAAATTTCAGAACACCAAAGATAAAGGAAGTGTCTAAAAGACAACTAGAGAAAAAACCAGAACACCTATAAGAAAGAGAACAATCTAACAGATTTCTCAACAGCTTCAGTGAAAGCCAAAAGTCTTTAGAGCAGTATCTTCAAAATGCAGAGAGAAATAACTATCAACTTAGAATTGTGTCATAAAAATTCTTTTTGAAAGTCATTATCTATCAAAATAATATTTACAAAAAAGAAAAACCCAGAGTTTATCACCAACAGACCTTTACTAACATATATTCTAAATGATGTACTTAAAGATTCTAGAAATAAGTTATAAAATGCAAGAAGAAATGTTTAACAATTTCCTTGATTAACATGTAGATTAACCTAAAAAGAAATAATGTAAATAATAAAATGACTAACTTCTGTGCTAAGACAGAACAAAAATACTAGATTTACATTGTCCAATACAGTATCTATTAGCCACACACTACAATTTGAAAAATAGTGACAAATTCAGTTGCTCAAACCAGCTACATTTCTGGTGCTCAATAGCCAAATGTACTGGAGGGCCAATCTAGTTAGTAAGAAAAGAGTTACTATAAATATGGAAAGAAACTAAAATATCGCTATTGGAGTACCTGGGCAGCTCAGTCAATTGAGTGTCTGACTCTTGATCTCAGCTCAGGTCATGATTTCACCATCCTTGGGCTCTGCACTGACAGCATGGAGCCTGTTTGGAATTCTCTTTCTACCCCTGCCCTGCTCATGCTCTCTCAAAATAAATTAAAAAAAAAATTAAAAAAATTAAATCACCATTAACAGATTATATGATTTTCTACATAGAAACCCAAAGCAAATCATCTACCAACAAAATATTAGAATTAGTGTTTATCAAGGTGCCTGAATAAAATATACATTAGCTATAAATTTAGAAAGCATAATTTAAAGTACATATTTATAATATCAAAAATAAATACAATGAAATATTTTTTAAAGATGTACAAAAAGTTAAAGATTTAAAATTTTATTCAAATACAAATCATAAAACATTAAGTTTATGGATGGTCACCCATAAAAATGTCAGTTCTCCTTAAATTTCACTACAGACTTAATCAAAATTTAATAGGGATTTTGAGGAATTTGACATATTAATTCTAAAACTTATTTGAAAAAGCAAAGGCCCCAAGATGGGCAAAGCATAACTAAAGAAAGATAAGTTGGGAAAAATTGTATTTCTAGATACCAAGCTTTATTATAAAGCTATATAAATAAATATAGTGCAATATTCACTCAAGGAGAGACCAGTTACCAAGTGGAATAGAATACTCAGTAGAATAGAGAGCCCAGAAACATACCTTTGCATAACAGATCTTGGTAATGACAAAGAGGATATATTACTGATAACTGGAGGAAGGAAATAAGCTAATTCTATGAAAAACAATAAAATGTATAGCTTATTTTATAATATATATTATGAAATTCCAGGTAATTAACATTTTCACTCCAAAGGGAAACTTTTGGAAGAAAATATGAAGATAATTTTTTTAATCTCAGAATAGGGAAAATATTAATCTTAAGTGAAAAAATATTGATAAACTTAACTACACTAATAGAAAGAAATTCTATTTATCAAAGACCACCATAAATAAAATTGGAATAAACTGCAAACCATTTGCAACACATAGATTAAACAAAATATTAGTATCCATTAAGCAAAATTACTCTTATGAATCGACAGGAAAAAGACAAATACCCTCACCCCACAAAACAAACAAAACCAATAAATGACCAAACAGGCATTTCAAATGAGAGGAAATAATAATGGCTCAGTCCCATTAGTAATAATAGAAGTGTAAATTAAAATCAAAAGACATAATTTTATTTATATTACATTAAATTACATTTATGTTACATTAAATTTAAAATTCTGATAGTATCTATTATTGGCAAGGAATTAATGACAAATATATATAGCTCTAGAAGCTATTTCCAAATTATTGGAAAACAATAATTTTTAAATTGCATCATGAACTTACCTATAATTCAGGAATTTTACTCCTAGAAAAAAGACCTAGAGAAACTTGCATATGAGTCCTAGAAGATATGTACAAGAGTTTTATAATTGACAGCAATGATTGAAATAATAGAAAAAAAATCAGGTAACAAAAATCTGACAAAACTGGATGAATTCATTATGACATAGTCACAGAATATTATATAGCTGTGAACATGAATTACAGCTACTGACAAGATATATGAATCAAAAACGTTGAGTGAAGAGTAAATAGAAGAAAATTACATATTAGTAGTTACATAATATGTGATATGTACACATATATAATTAAATTACATGCTATAAATGTTTACAAATGGCTTTTTATTTAAGGATTGCTATATATGTGAAAATTTTATTTTAGAAGAGAAGGCAATATGTCAGTTACTTATGGAAGGGAGGTAGAGAAATGAAATTTTGGAGGAATATACATATAACTCAAAGATGTTGGGGAGGGAAAATTTCCTCTACCCTAGAGTGTCCTTCTAGCTGAACTTAGAATCAAATTGACATGAGACAGATTAACAGGAGAAAATCAAATTTAATAGTATATGTACAGGGAATTTATACAGACATGGAATTTCCAAAGACAGGCAACATGAGGCTTACATGAGCTAAGGAGGGGGGTAGAGATCTGAGGATACAAGGGAGAGAAAGACTATTAGTACAAGGTGAAAGGAGATGTTTGGAAATCAAAGTTTGCCCAATTATGTAGATAAAAGTTTCTTAGGTAAAGAGGAACCTCTGTTAATAGCGCTCTCTCTGGTATAAGGATGCTGAGGGGGAGGTAAAGAGCTTTTTCTGAATCTGCTGGGTTTAGATTACTTTTAATTCAGAATAATGTTCATGGCAAAGTGGCCCATCTTGGGGTGGCCTGCCCTTGCCCCTTACAATAACATTCTAGTTTTCAAATAGTGGATTCACTAGTGTTGGTGTGGTTATGTTTCATGAATTCACATCAATTATTTGTATTAGTAGAAAAATTCTCTAAAGGCCTGATATACAAGGGAATCCATTTTAGATTTTTTTAAGTTTATGTATTTTGAGAGAGAGTGTGTGCAGAAGCAGGGGAAGGAAGAGGGAGAGACAGAGAATCCAAAGCAGTCTCCACACTGGCACTGTGGAGCCCTACACAGGGCCTGAACTCACAAACCCATGAGATCATGACCTGAGCTAAAATGAAGAGTGACACTTAACCAACTGAGCCACCCAGGTGCCCCCTTCCTAGATTTATTTCTAAGTCAACATGACTGTATATAAACTTTGTTGAAACCAAAAGCCTGATTTATGACTCACCAACCATGCATTGCATATCTGCTTTGTGAATGAATAGCCGAAAGGAAAACCATCTTGTTCTTGAGATACTGAATAACACTTCTATTCCCTGCTTACCCTTGTGAGAAAACTCATGAGTTCTGTCTATATGCTAATCCATAATCTTTTGTGCTTTTACAAGATGTAAAGGTATATACCCCTGTAAAAACTGTTCATTCTCCAGAACACTTTCTTCCTTATGAAGAGCATGTTTCCCAGGCAGCTGTCCTAACTTGGACTCAAATAAATCTCTTTCATACTTTTAAAGATGCTAAAAGATTTGTTCGGTTTGTGCTGACATTTCTTGGTGTAGTTGGCAAGATATCACAGCAATTCACACCTGGGGGTCATCTAGAACTTGGTGCTCAGTAGCAGCACAGGCCCTTTGTGCCCCTTTAACTTCTCAGCACCTCACAGGTGTCACTGCTGAGTTCTCCTGATATCTGGATCTCCTTAATTTGAAGATATTTTTATTCAACCTGTTGTGGGTTACCAGTAATGTTCGCTAGATGGCAATAACTTAGATGGATTGAAGTCTCAGATTGCCCAATGGGATTTTTTGACAGGTCTAAATCATTTTTCTTATGCACACAAAGAAAGCTGCCCATAAGGCTAAGCAACCTTAACTAGGTTGAGAAACAAGAAAAAATGGGGCACTGGGTGGCTCACTAGGTTAAGTGGCCAACTCTTGATTTCAGCTCAGGTCATGATTTCAGTTTGTGAGTTTGAGCCCTGCTTCATTCAGGCTATGTACTGACAGCATGAAACCTTCTTGGGATTTTCTCTCCCTCTCTCTCTGCCCCAACCCCATTCACTCTCTCTCTCTCTTACACACACACACACACACACACACACACACACACACACACAAATATTTAAAAAAAGACTGGGAACAGAACTAGAAAGAAACTATGAAGACTTTTGGTTCAGTCAATGAAAGCTCCAACTTTTGGGGAGGAATCAATGCTCATAGAGGAATTTTAGGATTTCTTTGGTTTGTTTCTGCACCTTTTGTCATATTTGGACAAAACTTGCCATGTCAGGTTGGAAAATGGAAATGACTAATTAATAGGTCTGTAGATTATACTAATACCTTGCAATTAGATTTATTTTAATAAAAGAGATATTTAGAAATTGGGCCTTTAATGTCCTCTCCAAAAATATTAATGAAACAAAGACTAGATTTTGTTTGCATCTTTGTGTATATGTGTCCATGTGTGTCATGTGAGATGTTTTTTCTACTTCTGGTTGGTATTGAAAAAGTAAATTTGTGAAAGAGTTCTATTTAATTGTTAAAAAGCAAGTGCTTATAAAAATTGGACATTCTAAAACTTAGATAAAGACTAACCAAATGTTTTGAAAGTTCATGTAATCTGGAAGAATGGTCTTAAAACTAGTTTAGGTTTGTTGGTTTAATTAAAATAGGTATGTCTTTTGGAGTTATCAACATCAGATATCATATAGATAATCAGCCTTTTATTCTACCTAAATGTATTAGTTTCATTCATATTGCATCTATTATTTATCCGCAAAAAAAAAAATGACTTAAAAGGATGGTTGATTTTGCCTGACTTATGAAGTTTTCATGGGTAATTGTTAAGAACAAGTAGGTTGAATAGATAAAATGGTTTATAGGTAAAATTTAAATGGCTTACAAAATCTTTACTAACCTGAAATTTTCAAGTATTGGGTTGAATTCATTGAATTTTTAAGTCTTTTCCAAGTAACATAGAATACTAAAGTGTTGAGTACTACATTTGTCTGACATTTGTCTGCTTTTGGCCTGTTATTGCAAAGAAATTGAGACTTGTGTCTGTTGGTAAACATCCTTTGTGCTTAATTGAAAGATTGTATTCCGGGGGAAAAGCTATGCTTCCATAAATTATGAAATGTATTCATAAATTTCTAATCTAAAGAATTCTGAGGTAATAGGTAAGTTCACTATTGATTAGTACTTAGTTTGCACTGGAAGCTAAGGTTTCTAAAAGTAAAAATTCTGATAAATATCCTTCTTAGCAGTCTTAATTATATGGAAAGCAGCTCTATGTGCAAGAAAAGTAAGATGTGTTTTTGAGACAGAGAGAGAGAGTGCAGGGAGCATGTTGGAGTGAGGCAGGGAGCAGAGGGAAAGAGAGAGAATCTTAAGCAGTCTCCACACTCTGCATGGAGCCTGAGGCAGGGCTCCGTCCCATCACCCTGGGATCATGACCTGAGCCAAAGTCAAAGTCAGATGCTCAACTGACTGAGCCACCTAGGCATCCCAAGATGTGTTTGTAACAAGAAATCTTTGGGTAAGAAAGGTATGAGGAATGGGACTACACTTTGTTGAGGGAAAAGAAAGTAATTTTGCCCTAAAATGAGTCTGATTATTTAGAGAAAGCAAGCTTAGGACAAAATCTAAATGAAAAATAAAATTATAGAAGGTTTGTGAAGGGGAATCTTTGGAAAAAAAATATGCATGGTCTGGACTAAGATTCAAATGAGTGAGTTTTAAACGGGTACTAGTGTAAGATTGGGATTCAGTTTATCTTTTTTGAGAAAAAGACCAAATTGTCTTTAATTATTGGCCTACTCTTGATAAACTGTAAACAAAGCTTTTCTTTATCTGCTCAGAAAAACAAAGTTTCTATGCTTTGTCTTTATCAGGTCTGTGATTACTTAACAAAAGTTAAACCTTCTCAATATTAAAGGTGCTGTTTTGCTAATAACTATATAAACTTCTAGTGGAATCTCTTATTGCACCTTGGTTAAATATAAAGATTAAGTGTATAATAATCTGTAATCCCATATAGGCACGCTCTTTAAAACCTTCTGAGGTTTTTAACAAAAGTTCCCAAGTATTCAAATTCTAAATGAAGTCTTTTTGACTAATTAGGCTTGTTTATTTGGTATGTTTAAGTTACAAGGGAAGCATTGTCAAACAAATGATAAAAAACCTTTTTACGTTACATTGTATAGGTAAATGCTGTAACTGTTCTTAGAAATTATATGAAATTCCTAAAGTTTTAATATGTCCTAGTATAAAGTCATGTCAAATGATGTTATGTCACAGAAATAACTAGATTTCCTTGTCCACTTTATTCTAATGAATTCTCATCAGATCTTTAACCATGGCCAGTTTTTAATCTTTTGTCATTTATAGTTATTGTTCTTATACTCTTGCAAAATGTGTTTCCTCTTCAAGGAGATTCATGAAAAGGACTTTCTGACAAACACTGGTTTCTAATATATTTAAAGTTATAAAACTAAGCTGAGTAAGAATTTCCAAAACTAATGGGAGAGCTGCATTCAAATAGAACACAAATTAATAACATGAGACTAAAAGAATTAAGAAAGGTGATTATATTTCGATGACTTTTGTTTGAAACATTGCTGGTCCTCTAATGTCTGGGTCTTTCAGGTTTTGTTTTTAGTGTTTATTTATTTTTGAGAGAGACAGAGACAGAATGCAAGTGTGTTAGGGGCAGAGAGAGAGGGAGACACAGAATCCGAAACAGGCTCCAGGCTCAGAGCTCACAAGCTGTGAGATCATGACCTGAGCCAAAGTCGGACGCTCAACTGACTGAGCTACCCAGGCACCCCTGGTCTTTCAGATTTAAGGAAACTTCTTCTCTTAGGATATCTATGTCTTACAGAAATAAATGTTTCAATTCATTAACAAAGGAATATTTTATCTTTACTCCCTACCTGAACCCTCCAGAACTCAAAAACTGTCAGTGAATATTCTTTTTTTTAATGGAAATTATTTGTATAAGTTCATTAACAATCTGTTCTCCTTAGAACAGAACACCTTTGGAAACAGTAATTATATTACCAGGGCTTTGACTGGAATGTCATCATTTAGAGACACATGTATAGACTCAGATATGACCAGACAACTTTAAGGAATGAAGGTTGACTTTATGGAGCAAGACAGCTTGGAAATGTTGCCCTGGAAACTTGCTTTTAAAATTCCCTGCAGCCTTACCAGGTGAGTAAAAAAATGTCACTTCCTGGCAGGTGCAAGAACCTCAGGATATTTTGGGTACATCAAGAGAAATTCACCCAAATCTACAAGTATTATAGGCCAATCTGATGGCAAGTATTTGGCTTTTGGCCTTGAGAGGTTATTAAAAGCTCAACTTGAAATTCCTTATAAAAAGTTCCAGCGAAGCAGATTTAAAAGAACCTATATGGTGGGGCGCCTGGGTGGCTCGGTCGGTTAAGCGTCCGACCTTGGCTCAGGTCACGATCTCCCGGTCCATGGGTTTGAGCCCCGCGTCAGGCTCTGGGCTGACGGCTCAGAGCCTGGAGCCTGCTTCCGATTCTGTGTCTCCCTCTCTCTCTGCCCCTCCCCCATTCATGCTCTGTCTCTGTCTCAAAAATAAATAAAAAAACAATTTAAAAAATTTTAAAAAACAGAACCTATATGGTAAATCACTATTCTTGCTGTGGTTATGTAAATAATTACATCACATTGGTTAAAACAAGGGTGATTCTAAAAAGAAAAGGTTTCAATAACACATTTTTGTAGATATTAGATTTTACTACTATTCATTATATACTGGACTAGATCCTGATTTCTTCTCGTGTCCTCTAATGCCCAGTACAACTCTTCAAGCTAACATTTTTATTTTTCTCCCACCTTTGTGACTTGGAATCATTTGACAACTAAAACTGCCCTTTTTCTTGAAGCTTTATAAACTGAAAATATAAATGACTTGCTGTAAAGAAATCGCTGCAATAGCCCATCTATAGACAATCTTTATGCTCATTGCTCAGTGGACCACTCAAAGATCAGAGACATTTAAACTACAAACCAGGATGAGAAGTAGATGATATCAGGGTAGACTGCTTTCCGAAGATTTGGGATCCAGTCTGTTTTTCTCCTCTTCTTTATTTTAAAATTGTAATATTAGAAGATAGTAAACCTATTTGTTCGCTTTTACCTCCCCTTTATTGTATCCTAATAAAATATCATGGTAACCCTCTGATTTAACTAACTTCAAATACTACCCTAGTACTTTATTATAATGAGAACTTAGATAAAATATTTAATGACCTCTTGGACCTCTGTTAGAAAAACACTGTCAGGAAGTACTCCCAAACTCAGATTATATGTAACATTCACCAGGTTGACCATTCTGCCTCTTTAAACTTAGATAATAATTTATTAAGAAAGGTTCCTGGGTGCAATGGGAGAAACATAGTGGCAACTTGTCCAACATGGAAAAATATCCAATGTTCTCACACACTGTGTTTTTTGGTGAATGGAATAGCCTAAGACAAAATAAGAAAAAACAGTGGGTATCTATCAAAGATGCTACTTTAGGAGTGATGTGGTGGATTCAGCCATCTCCTAAACTAACTTTGCCATGCAACCAAGAAGATTCTGAGGTAACTATGGGTCAGTTCCCTTCTTTCTTAACTATAGAAACCCAAGATGTATAGCTCTCCTCATCTGTGGAAAATCATTAAAGACTCTTATGTAAAGTACAGCCCTGATACCCAACCTGACATATGTTTTTAACATCTTAACTTTTTATTTGTTTATAATATTTTATTTTTAAATAATTTCTACACCAGACATGGGGATTGAACTCACAGCCCCAAGATCCAGAGTCACATGCTTTACTTACTGAGCTAGCCAGGCATCCCAGGAACTATTTTAAATACCACCAGAGTTTTTCCCATTGGAGGAAAATGGACTTTATTATCCAATGATTCTTGTTGGATTTCAATATCCATGGACATCTGTGAATTCAGGCAAAATATATGGTTATGCCCTAAAGAACAATGGAGCCCTGAATTCACTCCAAGTTGGCCTATAACAGCTCTGCCTATACCAACCAACATATGGTATACAGGAAAAAGAAGATTTTGTGGGTTTATAAAACACCTGTGTAATACTCTGATTTATTTTGTAACCAGAGTACTTTTTATCATAACACTACTGCTATATGGTGTAATGCTGGCTTTGCAACTCAAAAGAATTGCATGATGCTAACAAAACATACACTAATATTGATATTGATGACCAAATGTTTGGGGAGATAGAATTACAACAACCACAAGATGTAATATCTATAGAAACCAATTGGCCAGAGAAATTCTTACATATAACAAAAGGAAATTAACATTCGAAACAAATCAGCTCAAATATTTCACAAGGCTCAAAACTTTAGATAAAGTAGGTAAATGGATACTCAATGTACAATTATCAAAATACTCGGGTTTTCTTTGGATTCTTGTGTTTCTAATTTTATACCTATTCCCTATTGGTTGCTTCAATTGTTACTAATTGGATTTTTATTACTAATTCTGCATGTCTGCTATAAATGTTACCAAAGGCAAAACTCATCACAAAGCACATGTACAATGTTTCCACAACAATTTGGTGTCACTGAAAACAAATCATTTGTAACATTTCCTATTAAAGGCCATACTCTTGACCTCCCTATGTGGACTCCTAGGCAACCTAAACCAGGCCTAGCATCAAGGGACGAAATAATAAACATCAATGCTTTCTATCAAAATATTATTGATCAAAAGGGGAATGATGAGAGAAAAACTCTCTAAAGGCCTGATATACAAGGGAAACCATTTTAGATTTCTTCCTAAGTCAGCATGACCATATATAAACGTGGAACTTTGTTCAAACCAAGAGTCTGATCTATGGCTCACCACACATGCATAGCACATCTGCTTTGTGAATGAGTAGCCTAAACAAAAACCATCTTGTTCTTGAGATACCGAACAATGCTCCTACTCCCTGCATTTCTTTATGACAAAACCCATGGTTCCTGCCTATATGGTAATCTGTAACCTTTTGAGCTTTTGCAATATGTAAAAAAATTATCACCCTGTAAAAACTGTTCATTCTCCAGAATACTTTCTTCCTTGTGAAGAATGTAGTTCCCAGGCAGCTGTTCTAACTTGAGCTCAAATAAAACTCTTTCTTACTTTTAGAGATTCTAAAAGGTTTGTTCAGTTTGTGTCAACAATATATATTAAAATTACATAACATTTTATTTACATCTTTGGTGTGTTGGTTATATCCCATAATTTGCTAAAAATCGTGAGAGCATTAAGTAAATCATATAATGCATGAATGAACATAAGAAAAGCATGAATTGGAGCCACATAGACCTGGATTCAAATTTTTTGTTTTGATGCTTGCTAGTTTGGGAACTAGATACTTAAGCTCTCTGAATATCAGTTTCTTTTAACAATATTTAGGGTAGGCATACTATGCGCTAAGTAGCATTCAGGGGACTAGAGATGTAGTCGTGAACAAAGTTAGCACCAGGTTGAGGTGCTACAGAATTACATATAGAAGAAGTTGTATATACTAAGGGGCCTGGAATGGTTAACCACCAATGAGCCACAATTCTTAATGTGAGACCCAAGTTAATGCCTTCTTAGATGAATTTCTGGAGACATTATTTGATAGACTTTTTTTTAACTTGCCATAGGCTGTTCTTCCAACACTCTTGGGAATATATGAAACACAGACAAGGACATTTTACACCAAACTAATATTAATGTTAGATGTAATGAAAAAGTTGGTTATCTGCCCTTTCATTGGTCTATCAAATTCTTCATGGTGTGAGGTTGTGTTGATTAGCGTACAAGGGGTTGACTCTGTAGAGAAGTCTTTCTTATACCTTTATCAGATGCTAATAATCCCTGACTGCCTTAATTGTACCTTTCCCCATTTATAAACTCACTCCTTCGAACCTCCCCTAATGTCACTCGAAAGATAATTACTTTCCTCCATCTTACTTTTACAGACATCAGAATCATAGTTCTCCAATTTCCTCTCTGCCCATCTCACCTTGTGGGTCTCATTCTTCCTCATTGCCGTGTGCCCACTGAACAGTCAAGCATTTCTGAGGCTATGTATGGTCAGTGATGCTGAGTGGATCACCATTAATTCTGAAGCCACTTTTGCTCCAAAAGGGCATGAAATATTTCTATCCTCATATAACAAACACCTAAGAGAAAAATACAATGCAAGTCTAATAACAGTAACGTTAATATAAAAATGAAATTTGTGTACGTGACATTTATAGGAATGTAATAAAAATCCCTTGTAGTCAGCAAAAAGGCAGCTTATATGTCAAAGAACCTTCTTGAAACCGGGAGTAAATTCCTATAGAAGAGCATGCATCTGAAATACAGATCTAAAAGAATCATAAAGACAATGATCTTAAGTTCTCAGCATCTGAAAACTAAGAAAAAGAAGAGGAATAAAAACATTTGCACAAGTCATATTTGGGAAATTTCCAACTGTGAGCAAACCAACGAAATGAGACCTGAATATGTATTCAGATAGTTATTGATGGCAAACTGTGAGCAAAAACCAATAGATAAGACCATAACCATTTAATTTCCTAGGAAAAGGGACTAGGAGAACACATGGTAGTCTCTCTCAACCCCAAACTCAGGTGGTAACATTGAATTCTTCATTCTCAAGCATCCCAAAGCATAAATGAACCGAACAATAAGACCACAACAGGGGAGCTTTTAAGTATGAAAGGTTGTTATTCAACTGTTTATTTTTGGGTTTTTTTTCCCCCTCTGGAAATATCTATATCTGAAATAAGAAGTGTTGACCCATTTACCAACAAAACACAAATTTAAAAAATGCCACTCTGAGTAGCCCATTAATACTATTTTTCTAAGCAGATAATAATTTCTAATCCATGAGATTAGGAGATCCTATAACTATTGACCTACTAGCTGTATCTTTTTTTGAGCTAATGTTTTACAGATCAGTAGACTTTCATCTACCATAATTGGTGATTTGGATTTCTTTGTCCTAATCAGGATTCTGAGCACCAGCAAGAGTCAAAATTCTGGAAAGCATAGGATCCAGACACAATACATCTATTAAGAAACTGAGATGGATTTTAGCCTTTATGAATTTATATGATCTGCTTATTAATGATAAGTATCTTCATGCAAATCAGGCTTTGCTCCAACCTCTGTGCTTTTTACTCTTTATCTTACCCTGTTTAATTAAACAAATTCCTGAAAATAGTGATTTTATTGGTATAGTACTTCATTTCTTTCGCTTACTTTACAAGTCCCAATGGTGTCTCACAGATAGTTTCAGTCCTTCTATACAAAGTATGATTTTCCATTAGGATGAATGAGAGAGGCCACTTACATCTGGGTAGTATGTGGTTGCAGATTTCTGTAAAACAGCACTGGAAAACAAAAGTCTGGTCACAAATCCTTTTCTCAAAGGCAAATACAGTTCTCGCTTTTGATCCAGGCAGAAAGCCAAACCTAGAATAAGAGAAGCCATATGTATGTGTTTGAGAAAAAGTTGCCTACATAAGTAGGGATTTCCCCCCCCCCCCCGAATAATGAAGTTAACTTTTTGAAGCCTTTTGGAAAATGATGGAAATGTAATGGTCAAACTACAAACTTTAGAAATGTTTTACAAATACTTTGAGGTAATTTTTTAAAAAGAAGAAACATGAAAAAAGGGCCACAGCCTTCATCAAGACTGATTAATGTGAAGAGGGCAACTACAGTATTTAAAGGTTCACCAGTTTACCTACAGCTGAAACTTGTTCCCAGATATTTTTATCCATGTCCAAAGGAAGAAAGACCTCTGACTCAAAAGGGGAGAGCCTGTAAAATGGCCCACCCTCAACCCCTTCCTAATCTTCATTTGGGCTTAATTAGACAAGAGAAACACAAATGAGTTATTCCAGGGTTACTATTAGGAAAACCTCTTTTATACACATTAGCACAGTTCAAGAAGACTGATCCTAATGTCTCCAGGCTGAGAAGAGTCTACAGATCTTCTAAACAAGTGGTTCTCAACTGGGAGAAATCTGTTCCGGAACACTTGGCATGTCTAGAGACATTTTTATTTTTACAACCGGAGAGTGGGCGATGCTACTGGCATCAAATGAGTAAAGGCCAGGAATACCACAAAATATCCCACAGTGCACAGGACAGCCCCTGGCAAGAAAGCATTGTAGCCCCAAATATCAAATGCAGAGGCTGAGAAACACTGTTGTAGGTCAGTGTCCCCTGCATTAGCCCAAGCTGTGAGCAGCACAGTCTTCTTACTGATTTGTGACTTTTGGGTCCTCATTGTAAGAAGCCATTTGGGGCCACAATTCCCCTGCTCTGTATGCATCATTTGGGGGTGAGGAGGTGGTTTCTCTCATTATTTCCAGACTGGAAGACCCTCCTTGTAAGTGATTATTTGGAGTCCAAAGCTCTGTTCCTCCCTTCTAGCGGACCTGGCGCTCAGATCCTGACCTGCTCTGGCCTGAAAAGAAAGGCACAAAAGGGAGGCAAGAACCGTATGAGGTGTTATTCTTTGTTTTTCTCAGCCCACCTGGAATATTCTAAGGTAAGGAAAATGACATCTGGAGTTTGCTTCCACCTCTAGGCCAAACAGTAGGTTTGGGAACTATAGACAAAAATAAATTTCAAGAATAGATTTGGGGGTGCCTGGGTGGCTCAGTCAATTGAACGGCTAACTTCGGCTCAGGTCATGCATGATCTCACAGCTCGAAGGCTTGTGAGTCTGAGCCCCACATCAGGCTCTATGCTAACAGCTTAGAGCCAGGACCCTGCTTCCAATTCTGTGTCTATCTCTCTGCCCCTTCCCTGCTCGCGTTCTGGCGTGCTCTCTCTCTCTCTCTCTCTCAAAATAAACATTTAAAAAATTTAAAAAAAAAGAATAGCTTGGATATTTGAATTCTATTTCATAGTATGCAATTATACATGTGAATTTCCACTTTGATATATTTAATCAAGAAAAAACCAAAATATTGAAAATTTCCTCTATTTGAAAACATTTAAATATATGCTTTTTTCCCCCTTCATTTATTTATTTTGAGAGAGAGAAAAAGAGCAATGAGCAGCAGATGGGCAGAGAGAAAGTCAGAGACAGAGACAGAATCCCATGTATGTTCCATACTGTCAGTGCAGAGCCTGATGCAGGGCTTGAACCCACCAACTGTGAGATCATGACCTGAGCTGAACCCAAAAGTTGGACACTTAACTGACAGACCTACCCATGTACCCCATAAAAACATTTAAATATATACTTTTAAAAATATCCATAGAAAGTGGTCAAGGTTGTTTTCTTGAGAAGAAAAAATTATTGAGATGATGTACTTCATTAATTTCAGTATTAAAGTAAAGGTAAAATTAGGGGAAAACATTCACAGATGCTGTAATAATTTTCCCTAGTAGGTTGCAAACATTTGTTCATTTGAAGTTTTACTGATCCATGAAACCCAAAATTCTGGATCACTAGAACTGTCTAGTCCACCACCACCAATTCACAACTGAAAAATTAAGGTCTTTGCTTAAGCAACTCTACTGGTAAGAAATTTACTGCTTTCTGAGGAAGACCAGGTCATATTTGGCCAGTCTATTGGAAAGTTCTTTATGTCGCAGCAAAGTATAACATTTGTGATCATCTCGTCACAATTTCTTGGTGTTTGGCTCTTGTTCTATCCTGCAGGCCACAGCAAATGAGTCAAATTCCACTCCTATAGGTGGATGAATGAATAAAGCAATGAATAAAGATGGTTACCATACCCATCTTGAACTTCATGTTCTCTAAGCCAAGTGTTTGCTAGTGCTGCACTGACACAACTCAAGAGTTCCTCTCTACATTGTGGTCACTGTCCTCTCAATAGCTTCCAGTTGCTAGAAGCTGAACAGCACAAGTTTTGGCTAAAACAGAATCTACTCGTACTATCATTTTTCTGTCTTAGACATTTCACTCATCCTGTTCAGCTTTAGGACAAACTAGATTTGTTGGCAAGCCTTAGTAATATTGACACATGAAATTGTAGTCAAATCAAATTATAGATATTTAAACAAATTTTTCTTTTAACTCACATGCCCCCTACTTTGGATACATTCAGTTGGTGAGGTTTCTATTTGATTCAAGGTTAGGATTTTTTTTATTCATCTCTCCTAAATTTTATCCTGTTATTGTCAGCACATTGTTCCACACTGCTGAGATTTAAAAAAATACATTGTTCTTATAAAATATCTCAAACATTTGGAAAAGAGATGAATACAATGAACACTCACATGTCTAAACCCAAATACAATAAATATTAATATTATACCACATTTTCTTTAGGTTATTATTTTTTTAAACAAACCAAACATTAAATATAGTTGCAGCCGAATGGAAAACTCTAAAATCTCATAATAATATATAATTATATAATATATGTAATAATATATATTATATAATATATATACACATATATAATATGTAATTATATTATGTAATCATATATAATATATACTTAACACTTGATCTTAGCCAAAAGGCTGAGAAGCGATATATAATATATACTTTGATATATAATATATAATTTAAATATATATTATCATAGATGACGAATTATTCTGTAACTTAATTTTTTTCCAATATATGAAATTTATTGTCAAATTGGTTTCCATACAACACCCAGTGCTCATCCCAGAAGATGCCCTCTTCAATGCCCATCACCTACCCTGCCCTCCTTCCCACCCCCCATCAACCCTCAGTTTGTTCTCAGTTTTTAACAGTCTCTTATGCTTTGGCTCTCTCCCACTCTAACCTTTTTTTTTTTTCCTTCCCCTCCCCCATGGGTTTCTGTTATGTAACTTAATTTTTTAACTCAACTCTTATTTCTGACCCTCATCCTTCTTAGAAAAAAAAAATTAAATACACATGCCATGTGAAGATAAAGGCAGACAGAGATTCGGGTGAGGTATCAGAGGTCAAAGAACACGAAAGATTGCCAACAAACCTGCAGAAGCCAGAGGAGAGCATGAACAGATTTTCCCTCATAGCTACCAGAAGTGGCCAACACTTTGATACTATTCTTCTAGTCTGCAGAACCATGAGACAATAAATATTTGCTGTGGAAACCACCTGGTTTGTGGTACTTTATTACACCAGCTGTAACAAATCAATATACTCATATTACCTGATTTTTCAAGTGTTTGCCAATATGATAGATATGAGGCAGAATCTTTAATTTTTATTTTCTTTCACTAATGATATTGAGCATACACGTTGCTAATTTGGTTTCCATCTTCAAAGAATTACCTTTTTAATCTTCTCTGCCTACTTTTAACTGACTTGCCTCCAAGCACAATGATTATTTTTTACATAAATATTTTAATTATTCAACCATATTTTCCTTTATGAAATAGGCTCTTTGTATCATGATTGAATATTTTCCTACCCTGAGGTCTTAATATCTTCTACAACTTATTTTCTAATAATTTAGAGTTTTGCTTTTCACAATTTGTTCTTTAATCTGACTGGATTTGAATTTTGTGTATAAAATGAGGCAGGAATTTATCATTTTTTACATTTGGATAACTGATTTTTCAAGAACCATTTATAATTCTGTTTTTAGGTCATTAATTTGTACTAACACTTCTGTCATAGTTTGTGTTCCCATATATGTGCTGCCTTGTTTCTAGGCTATTAATTCTCTTCCACTCATCTTTTTTTGTCTAATTTTGTGGCACCAGTACACCATCTTAACTATTATAGCTGTGAAGTTTTCATTGACATTGAAAAAAACCTTACTATCATTTTTCTTCAGTTTCTAATTATAGCACATTGTCATTAGAGAACTTAGTATATTGAGTCTATAATAGATTATTAAAATGGGTCATTTTCCTATCTGTTTTGGCATACTTCCTGAGGCCAAGAACAAAATGGTAGTACCTATTCCAAAGTGCGAGACAAAATATCTTTGAAGTAGTTGCTAAGTAGTTTGCAACACTCAGTCCAAGAACTACATTTAAGGCAAATATGTGCAGGAGGTGAGGAGAGAGAACTTCTTTCCCTTTCCCCATATGTAAAAGAAAGAGATGTCCTCTTATGACTAATGAGGAACTTTAAGAAATCATTAGAGAGTTTGATTCCAGTCTTCTGGAGGTTGAATAGCAATGCTACTAGTAGAAAGAAAGGGACATTTATCACTAGAGACAGAAGTTCAGTGTAGAGGGAACAGGCAACCAGCCAAAGAAGCACAGCCTGCATCAGGGAGCCATAACAAAGTGTTTCCAGCTGGGGAATCTTTGAGGAACCCCCTTGGAACTACCCTCAAGAGAAACATTCAACTTTAAACATCCACCAAGCATCAATATAGATGTGTGTAATAGCAAGCAAATAAAAGTTTTCTTTTTCCTCTTCCTCTCCTACTTTTGCCCCACATCAAATTCAAGATGCGAGAATACAAAGAAAGAACTGATTAGAAAACATGGAGGAACCAAACAAGGTAATAGTCCAACTAAACATGTCGCCCTCCCATATGTTAAGGTTTCAGTGAGAAAGGAAAATATTGAACTTAAATAAAATTAAGAATTTTTGTTATTCACTATAATATATATCATTTTTAGTGTACATGAAGCATTTATAAAAATATAAGAAAAAACACCCTTTAAAGAATCAATATGATAAATACTCTGTCCTCTAATCATTATATAATAAATTGGGACTTGGTAAGAAAATTAGTGCTTTAGAATCTTGTACGTTTGGAAACTGTGACATATTTCCAAGCACTTGTGTTAAAGATTATTATTCTTAGAAGGACACATGTTAGTAGTATTTCTTCCAAAAAATATATAACCTGAATCTAATCATCAATAAGCATTAGACATAATAAAATTGAGGAACAGTCTACAAAATAAATGACCTGAATACTTCAAAATACCAATGTCATGAATGACCAAGAAATGGCTAAGGAACTGTTCCAGATTGACAGAGGCTAAAGAAACATAAAAGCTAAATGTAATGAGTGGAAAAAATAAATGTAATGGGTGATTCTGCAATAGATTGTGGACTAGGAGGGGAAAAAAGTTATGAAGGTCGTGACTGAGGCAAAAGCAAAAAAAAGGGGAGTATTATAAACAACTTAGTATTTTTAAAAAATCTAAATATGTGAATTTCTATAAAAGCATAAAATGTCAAAGTTGAATAAAAACTGAGTAGAAATATTGAATAAGAAGACTTAAAGAAACTTAAATCACACTCAACAGCTTTCTCCCACCTTGTCCCCCATTAGTCCTAGATTTTACAAATGAGTTCCTTCAACCTTTCAGAAACATATAACAGCACTGACAGAAGCTGTCCAAGAAAATAGCAAATGCTGTCCAGCCTAATTTATATAAAGAGGTAATATTCAACCAATTCTCACCTATACAGCTGTATCAATTGCTTACATTCTGATTGGCTGTGCCCCAGTATGAATAAACAGTGAACACTGTCATTTTGAAGTATACTTAGTTTGAGTATTACTTGGAACAAGTATAATTAGAATTCCAAAATCAGATGACAAAACAACAAATGATACAATTTCACTTATGCATCGATGGAAATATCCCTGATAAAATTTAGCTTTAAAAAATCCAACAGTCCATTGTTTTTTATTTTTTTAATGTTTTTAATTATTTTTGAAAGAGAGAGAGAGAGAGCATGAGTGGGAGAAGGGCAGAGAGAAAAGGAGACACAGAATCTGAAGCAGGCTCCAGGCTCGGAGTTGTCAGCACAGAGCCCAATGTTGGGCTTAAACCTATGAGCTGCAAGATCATGACCTGAGCCAAAGTCAGACACTTAACTGAGTCAGCCACCCAGGAGCCCATCAACAGTCTATTTTTTTCTAATCATGCATTATAATCACTTAGTGTTATCTGAGGACAATTCTACATGAAAAATCATTCAATGAATGAGTGATGTCAGTGGAACTCGTGAACTAAAGGTCACCTAAAATCTTCTCCATAAAAGCCACACAAACACTGGCAAAAATTGTCCAATCAACTTCTTCAGAACCTGAAAATTAATTAAAGGCTAAAACAATCTGGGGAGCATTTATTCAAGAAAATCAGTTGAATCTCAGTAATTACAATTACCTTTGTAGCATTTGAACTTGGGCTGTTTCCATACCTCATTCCCCAGGTCCATGGTAGCTTTGAAAACCAACAATTCCACAATCACAGGAAAACCAACAGCATAGCAGCCACTGGAGGGAGAATAGGGTTGGAGTTTCTTCAAAGCCCCAGGTAACTGTCATTATTTGACCTGTCTGGCAGTTCCCTTGAAATCCTCAAATGGCTTGTCTTTATTTGACCTGACTCGAGTTTGCCTAATGCAAATAACTTTTTGTCCTCAAAGGGCTTGTCAAAGATACTCAGCAGCAACTGTTTAATGTCTCAGCTGCCTGAGACAAACAACTAGCTGACCAAACAATGTGGTCATTAGATGACCCCAGGAAGCTTTGAAAAATTCCAACTTATTCCTGGGCATCTATAAGGTTACACATACATGAAGGGCTATATGCATGTCCAGAGCTGTGCACATGCTCAGGAAAGACCTGAGAAAGCCCTCAGCTCTCATCTCTGTCTGACCTTGACTTCAAGGAAGTAAGGACTATGATAGAGTTGTAAACTACCTGGCTGAATGTGGAAAGCTGGAACGGACATATACACTCAGCCCCTAGGCAAAGCCTGGGAGAACTAATGGTTCCAAGCATTAAGAAATCACAGTCAGGGTGCCTTGGTGGCTCAGTCAGTTAAGTGTCCAACTTCAGCTCAGGTCATGGTCTCATGGTTTGTGGGTTCAAGCCTCACATCAGGCTCACTGCTGTCAGCCTATCAATGCAGAGTCTGGAGCCTGCTTCAGACTCTGTGTCTCCCTCTCTCTGTGCCCCTCCCCTGCTCAGGCTCTGTCTCAAAAATAAATAAATGTAAAAAGGAAAAGAAAAAGAAATCACTGTACATTATTATCCAGCCATTAAACTAACTGAGTAAAGACTCTAGTGGCTTCACCCAACAAAGAACACAAATTTGACAGAATTAGTTCAGGAACACAGCTAAAGAAACTGCAGTAACAATGACAATAGATAGTAATAACAAACTCTAGGGGAGAGAGAGATAGGATTTTTAAAGCTGCCACATTATTCAAAATATGTAATTTTCCAAAAAAAAAAAAAAAGAGAGAGAGAGACATGCAAACAAACAAGGAAGTATGGCCCATGCACAGAAAAACAAGCAGTCCATAGAAATTGTTATTGAAGAAACATAGATGTTGTACTTCCTAAACTGGATTTAATCAGCTATTTTAAAGATGTTGTAACTAAAGGAAATCATGTCTAAATAAATAAAGGAAAGTATGATAGTATCTCATCAAACAGAGATTTAAAAAAAACAAAGTGAAATTCTGGAATTGAAAAGTACAATATCGGCAATAAAAATTTCACCAGAGAGAGTCATAAAGAGATATGAGCTAGAAGAAGAAAGAACCTGTGAACTTGAAGGTAGTTCAAAAAACAGAACTGAGGAAAAGAGAGAAAAAAATAAAGAAAAAGTGAACACAGGCTCAGAGACCTGGGGAATACCAACAAATGGTGCAACACACACATAACAGAAGGAGAGAGAGAAAGGAGAGATAAAAGAATATTTGGAAAAATAATGGCTGAACATCCCCTGATTTTGTGAGAAATATTAATTTACACATCCAAAAAACTCAACAAACTTCAAGTAGGATAAGCTCAAAGACATTCCCACTTAGACATATCAAAAATCACTGTTGAAAAACAAAGATAAAGGATTCTTAATGTGGAAAAACTATTTAGAAAAGTAATATTTTTGCTTTATGTTTTTACTAAAGGTCCTAAATATTGAACATTCAAATATTCTATAAAAGGCAGTACAGTATATTCAAATTTCAAAGTATTATGGATTTGTTAATAATAGGAAATATTTTGCACTGATTGAATCTGCCCATTTGACCTAGACAATAAATAGAATCAGCCAGAATGGAAATGTTGATTGCAAAATCTTTTCATTCTCCGCAATAAATAATTCCTCCCCAGACCTGTCTTGGTCACAGTGCCAAACTCAGTCAGAGATTCTTTAGAGAATTCATGTCCTAGACAGCAAACAAGTCTCAGTCTTCTAAATAACCTTCCACGCATTACTGAAAGTGATACAATGAACTTGAAGGGGCCCATAGGAAAGAGGATACTGAGGAAACAGCTAGATAACTGAGAAAGAAAAATCCGCATAATTCTATATTTGGTTCCACCCACTAGAAACAGTTGGTGTAAACGTGATGTATTATAAATATGAGGAACTCAGCTCATCTACAAAGCAAAAATATCTTCCCAAAACCTCATGTCATATATTTAGTGAAAAATTAAACAAAAATGATTCTTGGTGAATTCCTTCCTTCCCTTTATTTTTGTGAACAAATACTATGACTCTCCTTCTTTTATATCTATGTATTTACCTCCTTTCAAATGTATTTCATTAGAACCCTCTTTTGAAGTAGCCTCCTTAAATTTTGCTAACTTCAGATAAGAACCACTTTCCCACCCCAGATGGGCATCAGGATACTTTATCTTCCCTGGGTTTCAAGAGACTTTCCACCCTTGCTCACAAGGCAGCACTTGAAAGTAGTTTTGAGTATACTCAGATATAGAAGTAAGACTATAATTTTGATGTTTTAAGAAATGGGGTTTAGTGATTATTATCTGTCATAATTGTATGGATTGCTTTAGATTAGCTGGGTGATTGATCTGTTCCACTTGGCATTGTCTGGGATCTCTTGTTTGGGGCTGGAACACTTCCCAAATCATTCTATGAGGCCAATATCTGATTCCCAAATCAGACAGACATTACAAGAAAATAAAACTATAGACGAATATTCTTTATGAACATAGACACAAAAAATTCATAATAAATTCTAGCAAACGAAATCCAGCAACATACGAAATGTATTATACACCATGACCACGTGGGATTTGTTCCAATACAAGGTTGGTTCAATATATGAAAATCAAATAATGCCATAGACCATTTAATAAAGAATAAAAAACACAAGATCATTCAATGGATGCGGAAAAGACATTTGACAAAATCCAACACCCTTTATTATAAAAACACCAAACAAACTAGGAATAGAAGAAAACTTTCTCGACCAGATAAAGACATCTGTGAAAAATTCATAACTATCATACATAAAGATGAAAGACTTAATGCTTTCTTCCTAAAATTAGGAAAAAGACTGCTTTTGCCATTCTTTCAACTGTAATGAAAAATATAGCCAGAGTAATTAGGCAAAAAGAAAAAAGACATCCAGATTGGCAAGAATTTTTACAATTCAACAACAAAAATGTAACCTGATCAATGTATGTGCTAAGAAATTGACCAGACATTTCTCCAAAGAAGGTATACAAATGGTTGATAATTATCAGAGAAAAGTAAGTCAAAGCTACAATGAGATAGCACTTCCCACCTAGTAGAATGACCTTCACTTAAAAAAAAAAGTGTAGGTGAAGATGTGGAAAAAACTCATGTATTGCTGATGGGAATGAAGATATAGCTGCTTTCAAGAAGAGTTTGGCAGTTCTTCAAAAAGTTTCACATACAGTTACCTTAGAATTCTGAAATTCCATTCCTAGGTATGCACCTAAAATAAGTGAAAACGCATGGTATATGTCCATATTAAAACTTGTATCCAAATGTTCATACCAACATTATTCATTATAGTCAAAAGGTAGAAACAACTCAAATATTCAAGTGATGAATAAATAAACAAAATGATATATCTATGTAATGGAATATTATTGAGCTATAAAAAGAATGAAGTATTCATACATGCTACAACATGGAGGAACTTTGAAGACATGCTAAGTGAAGGAAGCCAGACATCAAAGACAACATATTTTATGATCCATTTATATGAACTGTCCAGAATAGGCAAATTCATACAGACAGAAATCAATATGGTGGCTGCCAAGGACTGGGGGCAGGGAGCAATAAAGAATTACTGCTTAATGGGTATAGGATATCCTTTGGGGGTAATTAAAATGTTTTAGAACAAGACAGAGGTAGTGGTATCACACTTTTTTGGATATATTAAAAAACACTCAACTGTGGTGAATTTAATGGTGTATAAATTACACCATTTGACAGCATTTAACATGAAAATTTGACAATATAATTTGCCACATAAAGAGTGGGAAAATAATGTGATTGCCTCCATAGAGAAAAAAAATCTTTGAAAAATTTCCAGATTCTTTTATTAGAGAAAAAAAATCACACACCAGAATGGAAGGAAATCTCCTTGACTTGTTAAAGTTTGTATCTACACAGACACACATGCACACACACACACACACACACACACACACACAATATAATAAGTAGTATACTTAACAGAAAACTTAAGAGTTACTTCCACTTATTGAATAAGATTCCCACCAATAGTGTCATTTAACATTGTATCAGACTTCCTGGTCAATACTAGAAAGTATAAAAATAACAATAGGGATGCTGTTGGTGAAGAAAAGGTATTAGGCTTCTAAGGCAAGATGTAAAAATGTTGTTTAGAAATTATATTATACACCTAAACAATTCAACTAAATTAACAAATAAGAGTTTAGCAAGGTTCCCAGAGACAAAATCAATATGTAAAAACCAATGGCATTCTCTATACCAGCAAAAATCAACTGTTAAATACAACTCAAAAAGGTATCCTTCCAAAACAATAAAAATTTAAGGTACATGAGAATTCTTTATGTGGTATACATAAACTCAACTTTTACAAATGTTAAACTTTACCAAGGTATGTAGATAAGTATACAAATAAATGGAATACATTTTCTGCTCTGGATGAGCCCATTTAACATTATAAAGATATCAGGACTTCCAGGGAAGATGGACAAGAGGAGGACAGCAGAGTTCATCTCTGTCCCACAGATACAACTAGGTAACCCCCACATCAGTGTAAATAACCCAGAAAATGAACTGAAGACTGGAAGAATAGAACCTCCACAGCTAAATGTAGAGAAGCCGTCACAATTGGAGAGGGTAGAAAGGGAGAATATGCAGTACTGTCTACTGGAGGGAGGTATGCTTTGGGTGAAGAAAGGGGAAAGAATCAGAGTCTCACCCAAGGCACCCCAAGGAGAGGACAAATCCCTGCAACATTTGGCTTTGAAACTAGAAGAGCATAATTTGACAAGATCTTACATCAATGGGACTTAATACCTGGAACTTTAAATATCAGTGGGCTCAGCTCTGGGAGAGCCCAGAGGGCAAGAGGAAATTGAGTTCCACCCTTAAAGAGACAGCATACGGGAGGCCTGGGTGGCGCAGTCGGTTAAGCGTCCGACTTCAGCCAGGTCACGATCTCGCGGTCCGTGAGTTCGAGCCCCGCGTCAGGCTCTGGGCTGATGGCTCGGAGCCTGGAGCCTGTTTCCGATTCTGTGTCTCCCTCTCTCTCTGCCCCTCCCCCGTTCATGCTCTGTCTCTCTCTGTCCCAAAAATAAATAAAAAACGTTGAAAAAAAAATAAAAAAAAAAAGAGACAGCATACAAATAGCCCCAGTGAGATACAGCAGGAAGCCCCAGTTTGAAAAATGCCTGTGATATACAGAAGGCAGATTTGTTTACTATTCCTAGATCACCTAAGAGGCAGGGATCATTGGGAGCCTTCTCCAAGAACAAAAGAGCTGGCAGGCACAATTGCCCTTACTTGGCCCCAGGCCTAGACACAGGGCCACCTGTGGGAACCAGCTCAGTGCCCACACTCACTACCTAACTTGATTACACCAAAGCCCTACCCACTTCCCCACTCCTGTGGAACCACCCTTCCCAATCTTGCTTGCCTCAGTCCCAGTTTGGTGGCCCTGACCCCCAGAAGACCAGCCCAAACCCCTGCTTACAAGCACCTCCCAGTGTGAGAGTTTTGCAGAGCCTCAGCCCAGGCAGCAGTGGGGACAGGTCTCATTTCACAAGCAGACCAGAGCATACCTAATTAAACATACCCCTTTCAGTCCAGGAACTAAAAACTACCCAAAACAGGCAAAGGGAGCCTCTGAAAAAGACTGTCCTGAAGGAGAAAGTGGCCAGGACAAAACAGCAGGGCACATGCAGCACACAATGGAGTCACTCTCAGAAGCACTGGGCCCTGGGGAACAGGGGACACTACACAGAAGGGCACTATAGGATCTCTTCTTCATAAAGGTCATTACTCTCAAGAGCAGGAGATGTAACTGACTTTCCTAACACAGAGAAATAGGCACATAGACTTAGACAAAATAAGAAGACAGAGAAATTTATCCCAAACAAACAAACAAACAAACCAAACAAACACAAAACAAAAAACAGGGCAAGGCCAGGGCCAGAGATTTAAGCAAAACACAAAAGTAATGTCCCTCATGGAATATTTAAAGCAATGATCATAAGGATACTTACTGGACTTGAGAAAAGAGTGGAATACAAAAGTAAGTGAGACCCTTAACACAGAGGTGAGGACTAACAGAGATGAAGGGCTTAATAAATGAAATGATAAACATGTTTGATGGAATGAAGAACAGGCTGGAAGAAGCAGATGAACAAATTAATGACCTAGAAGACAGAGTGATATAAACTAATCAAGCTGAACAAGAGACAAGAATTATGCAAAAGAATAGACTTAGAGAACTGTGACTCCATCAAATGTAATCTTAATATTAGAGTAGTCCCAGAAGAAAAGAGAGAATAGAAAATATATTTAAAAAAATAATAGCTGAAAAGTTCCCTTACCTGGGGGAAGAAACAGATCACCAGATCCAGAAGGCACAGACAGCCCCAAACAAAATCAACAAAAGGAGATCCATACCAAGATACAGTAATTAAACTGGAAAAAATACAGTGATGAAGAAAAAAATTTAAAAGTAGCAAGAATGAAATCCCCATAAGGCTATCAGGGGATTTTTCAGCAGAAACTTTCCAAGCCAGAAGGGAGTGGCCTGATATATTCAAAGTACTGAATGGGAAATTTTTTCAGTCAAGAATACTCTATTCAGCAAAGCTATCCATAGAATAGGAGGAGAGATAAAGAGTTTCCCAAACAAAAATTAAAGGAGTTCATGATCACTAAACCAGCCCTGCAAGAAATATTAAAGGAACTCTCTGAGTGGAGAGAACAAAAGTGACATAAGAAGGTAGGAAACACAGAGGCAGTAAAAATAGATATTTCTGTAAAAAAAAATAGTCAAGGAACTTACAAAATAAAAAGATGCAATATATGATAACATACACCTAAAACGTGAGGAGGAGAGGAATAAGAATGAGTTCAAACTTAAATAATCATGAACTTAACATAGACTGCTATATGCAGAAGAGGTTATATACAAACCTAATGGTAACCATATTTCAAAACCCACTAATATATATGCAAAGAATAAAGAGAAAGAAATCCAAATATATCACTGAAGAAAATCAGCAAACCATAAATGTAAATGGACTAAATGCTCCAATCAAAAGACATAGAGTGACAGAATCGATTAAAAAAAAAGACTTAGCTATATGCTGGCTACAAGACCTTGTACAAGACAGGTAAAAGGCTGTCTTTTAGACCTAAAGACACGGGTAGATTGAAAGTGAGGGGATGGGGAAACATTTTTCATATCAATGGATGTCAAAAGAAAGCTGGTATAACAACAGACAAAGGACCCTATATAATCATAAAGGGGACAATGCAACAAGAAGAAACAATAATTATAAATATTTATGCACCCAACATAGAAGCATGAAAATACATAAAGCAGTTAATAACAAACATAAAGGAATTAATTGATAATACAATAATAGGAGGGAGCTTTAAAATCCCACTACATCAATGGGCAGATCATCAAAACAGAAAATCAACAAGGAAACAATGGCTTTGAATGACACATTGGAACACATGGATTTAACAGATATATTAAGAACATTCCATCCAGAACAGCAGAATACACATTCTTTTCAAGTGCACACAGAACATTCTCCAGAATAGATCACATATCAGGCCACAAAACAAGCCTTAACAAATTCAAGAAGATCAAAGTCATACCATGCATTTTTTCTGACCACACTGCTATGAAACTAGAAGTCGATCACAAGAAAAAAACCTGGAAAGAACACAGATAAATGGAGGTTAAATAACCTACTATTAAACAACAATTGGGTAAACAAAGAAATGAAGGAAGAAATTTTAAAAAGTACATGGAAACAAATGAAAATGAAAACACAATGGTCCAAAACCCTTGGGGTACAGTAAAAGCAGTTCTAAGAGGAAGTTTATAGCAATACAGATCTATCTCAAGAAGCAAGAAAATTCTCAAATAAACAACCTAATCTTGTACATAAAGCATTTGGAAAAAGAACAAACAAAACCTAAACCAGCAGAAAGAAGGAAATAATAAAGATTAGAGCAGAAATAAATGATATAGAAGTTAAAAGTAAAAGCAAAAAACAATAGAACAGATCAATGAAACCAGGAGCAGATTCTTTAAAAAAAAAAATAAAACTGATAAACCTCTAGCCAGACTTACCAAGAAAAAAAGATAAAGGACCTAAGTAAACAAAATCACAAATGAGAGATGAGAAGTAAAACCAACACCACAGAAATACAAATAATTACAAGAGAATATTAGGAATAGCTACATGCCAACAGACTGGGCAAATTAGAAGAAATGGAAAAATTACTAAAAACACATAACCTACCAAAACTGAATGAGGAATAAATAGAAAACTTGAACAGACCAATTACCAGAGATGAAATTGAATCATTAATAAAATAACTCCCAATAAAAAAAAAAAAGTCCAGTACCAGATGCTTCGCTGGTGACTTCTACCAAGCATTTCAATAAAAGTAAATACTATTCTTCTCAAACTATTCCAAAAAAAAAAAAAAAAATAGAAGAGGACATAAACTTTCCAAATTCATTTAATGAGGATACCAAAACCAGATAAAGATACCACCAAAAAGAAAACTGTAGGGCAATATCTCTGATGAACATAGATGCAAAAACCAACAAATTATCAGAAAGCTGAATCCCACAATATATTAAAAAAATCATTTACCATGATCACATGGGATTTATTCCTGTAATGCTATGGTGGTTCAATAGTCACCAATCAATGTGATAAAACACATCAAAAAGAGAAAGGTTAAAAACCATCTGATCATTACAATAGATGCAGAAAAAAACATTTGACAAAGTACAACATCTATTAATGATAAAAACTCTCAACAAAGTAGGTTTAGAGGAAACATACCTGAATATAATATAGGCCATATAAAAAACCCACAGTGAACATCATCTTCATTGGTGACAAACTGAGAGATTTTCCCCTTAGACAACAAGAAGAGAAGGATGTTCACTCTCACTACTTTTATTCAACATAGTCCTAGAAGTCCTAACCACAGCAATCAGACAAGAAAAAGAAATAAAAGACATCCAGATTGGTAAAGAAGAAGTAAGACTTTCACTATTTGTGGATGACATGATACTACAGAAAACCCTCAAGACCCCACCAAAAAGCTAGTAGAACTGATAAATAAATTCAGTAAGGTGCAAGATACAAAATCAATATATAGAAATCTCTTGCATTGTAATATATTAATAATGAAGTAGCATAAAGAGAAATTAAGAAAACAATCCCATTTGTAATTTCACCAAAAAGAATAAAATACCCAGGAATAAACTTAACCAAGGTGGTGAAAAACTTATACTATGAAAATTATTTAAAAAAATGATGAAATAAATTGAAAATGATACAAACAACTGGAAAGATATTCCATGCTCATGGAAGAATAATAAAATGTCCATACTACCCAAAGGAATCTACAGATTTGATGCAATCCCTATCAAAATAGCAACAGCATTTTTCACAGAGCTAAAACAAATTATCCTAAAATTTGTTTGGAACCACAAAAAAGACCCCAAATAGCCAAAGCAATATTGAAAAAGAACAAAACTGGAGGTATCACAATCCCAGATTTTAAAATTTACTACAAAGCTGAAGTAATCAAAATGGTATGGTACTGGCACAAAAACAGAAACATTGATCAATGAAACAGAATGCAGAGCCCAGAAATCAATCAATATTTATATGGTCAATTAATTTTTAACTGAGGAGACAAGAATAAACAATGGGTAAAAGTCTCTTCAACAAATAGTGTTGGGAATACTGGACAGCCACATATAAAAGAATGAAATTGGACCACTTTCTGACACCATACACAAAAATAAACACAAAATGGATTAAAGACCTACATGTGAGACCTAAAACTAAAAATCCTAGAAGGCAGCACAGGCAGTAATTTCTCTGATACCGGCCATAGCAACATTTTTTTAGATATGTTTCCGAGGCCAGGGAGACAAAAGTAAAAATAAACTATTGGGACCACATCAAAATAAAAAGCTTCTGCACAGTGAAGGAAACAATCAACAAAACTAAAAGACAACCTAAGGAATTGGGAAGATATTTTCAAATGACATATCTGATAAAGAGGTATTATCCAATATATATTAAGAACTTATACAACACTAAAAAAAACCCAAAACTAAATAATCCAATTAAAAAATGGGCAAAAGATACAAGCATACATTTATCCACAGAAGACATACACATAGCCAATAGACACATGAGAAGATTCTCAATATCACTAATCATCAGGGAAATGCAAATCAAAACCATGAGATATCACCTCACATCTGTCAAAATGGCTAAAATCAAATACACAAGAAACAACAAGTGTTGGTAAGAAAAAGGAATCCTTGTGCACCATTGGGGGAAATGCAAACTGGTGCAGCCACTTTGGAAAACAGTGTGGAGATTCCTCAAAAAGTTAAAAATAGAAATATCCTATAACCCAGCAATTGCACTACTAGATATTCACCAAAGGATACAAAAATACAGATTTGAAGGGGCACATGCATGCCAATGTTTATAGTAGCACTATCAATAATAGTCAAATTATAGAGAGCCCATACATCCATCAACTGATGAATGGATAAAGAAATGGCATATAGATTTATTTGTGAAGATGGCAGCGTAGGAGGACGCTGGGCTCACCGCATCCTGCTGATCACTTAGATTCCACCTACACCTGCCTAAATAACCCAGAAAACCACCACAAGACTAGCAGAACAGAGTCTCCGAAGCCAAGCACAGACGAGAGGCCCACGGAAGAGGGTAGGAAGGGCAGCAAGGCGGTGCGCACTACATGGACTGGCAGGAGGGAGCCCAGGGTGGAGAGGCGGCGTGCTGGCCAAGCAGAGACCCCAAGTCTGGCTTGCAAAAGCAGAGGGGATGGACAGAGTGTGTTGGACAGCGAGCGGGGTCTTAACATCTGGAAGGTTAATAAGTTAACAGCTCTGCTCAGAGAGTAGGAAGGCTGGAGGACAATGGGAGGGAGAGTTGCTGAGCCCCGGGACAACAGAGCTCAGTTTGGCGGGGAACAAAGGTGCTCGCCAGCACCATCTCCCTCGCCCACCCCCCAGCCAAAATCCCAAAGGGAACCAGTTCCTGCCAGGGAACTTGCTGGCACCGCACAAATACCCAACGCTGTGCTTCTACTGATCCACACCTCCAGCAGCAGGTCTGACTCCCTCCCGCTGCCACAGGGCCCCTCCCAAAGTGGATCACCGAAGGAGAAGCAAGCTGAGCCTGCCCCTCCCGCTCCTGTGCACCTTGCCGATCCACCCCAGCTAATACGCCAGATCCCCAGCACCACAAGCCTGGCAGTGTGCAAGTAGCCCAGACGGGCCACGCCACCCCACAGTGAATCCTGCCCCGAGGAGAGGGGAAGAGAAGGCACACCAGTATGACTGTGGCCCCAGTGGTGGGCTGGGGGCAAACATCAGGTCTGACTGCGGCCCCGCCAACCAATGCGAGTTATTCAAGACAGCACAGGGGAAGTGCCCTGCAATTTGGCACCACTCCAGGAACTATCCAAAATGACCAAACAGAAGAATTCCCCTCAAAAGAATCTCTAGGAAATAACAACAGCTAACGAACTGATAAAAAACGATTTAAACAATATAACAGAAAATGAATTTAGAATAATAGTAATAAAATTATCGCTGGGCTTGAAAACAGTATAGAGCACAGCAGAGAATCTATTGCTACAGAGATCAACGGACTAAGGAATAGTCAGGAGGACCTAAAAAATGCAATAAACGAGCTGCAAAATAAAATGGAAATGACCACGGCTCAGATTGAAGAGGCAGAGGAGAGAATAGGTGAACTAGAAGATAAAATTATGGAAAAAGCAGCTGAGAAAAAGAGAGATTAAAAAATCCAGGAGTACGAGGGGAAAATTAGAGAACTAAGTGATGCACTAAAGAGAAATAATATACGCATAATTGGTATTCCAGAGGAGGAAGAGAGAGGGAAAGGTGCTGAAGGTGTACTTGAAGAAATAATAGCTGAGAACTTCCCTGAACTGGGGAAGGAAAAAGGTATTGAAATCCAAGAGGCACAGTGACGTAACTTGAATCGATCTTCTACATGACATATTATAGTGAAACTGGCAAAATACAAGGATAAAGAGAAAATTCTGAAAGCAGCAAGGGATGAACGTGCTCTAACATATAAAGGGAGACCTATAAGACTCGTGACCAATCTCTCTTCTGAAACTTGGCAGGCCAGAAAGGAATGGCAGGAGATCTTCAATGTGATGAACAGGAAAAATATGCAGCTGAGAATCCTTTATCCAGCAAGTCTGTCATTTAGAATAGGAGAGATAAAGGTCTTCCCAAACAAAAACTGAAGGAATTCGTCACCACTAACCCAGCCCTACAAGAGATCCTAAGGGGGATCCTGTGAGACAAAGTACCAGAGACATCGCTACGAGCATAAAACGTACGGATATCACAATGACTCTAAACCCGTATCTTTCTATAATAACACTGAATGTAAATGGACTAAATGTGCCAACCAAAAGACAAAGGGTATCAGAATGGATAAAAAAAACAAGACCCATCTATTTGCTGTCTACAAGACTCATTTTAGACCTGAGGACACCTTCAGATTGAGAATGATGAGATGGAGAACTATTTATCATGCTACTGGAAGTCAAAAGAAAGCTGGAGTAGCCATACTTATATGAGACAAACTAGACTTTAAATTAAATGCTGTAACAAGAGATGAAGAAGGGCATTATATAATAATTACAGGGTCTATCCATCAGGAAGAGCTAACAATTATAAATGTCTATGTGCCAAATACCGGAGCCCCCAAATATATAAAACAATTACTCATAAACATAAGCAACCTTACTGATAAGAATGTGGTAATTTCAGGGGACTTTAACACTCCACTTACAGAAATGGATAGATCATCTAGACACATGGTCAATAAAGAAACAAGGGCCCTGAATGATACATTGGATCAGATGGACTTGACAGATATATTTAGAACTCTGCATCCCAAAGCAACAGAATATACTTTCTTCTCGAGTGCACATGGAACATTCTCCAAGATAGATCATATACTGGGTCACAAAACAGCCCTTCATAAGTTTACAAGAATTGAAATTATACCATGCATACTTTCAGACCACAATGCTATGAAGCTTGAAATCAACCACAGGAAAAAGTCTGGAAAACCTCCAAAAGCATGGAGGTTAAAGAACACCCTACTAAAGAATGAGTGGGTCAACCAGGCAATTAGAGAAGAAATTTAAAAATATATGGAAACAAACGAAAATGAAAATACAACAATCCAAATGCTTTGGGATGCAGTGAAGGCAGTCCTGAGAGGAAAATACATTGCAATCCAGGCGCAGTGAAGGCAGTCCTGAGAGGAAAATACATTGCAATCCAGGCCAATCTCAAGAAACAAGAAAAATCCCAAATACAAAATCTAACAGCACACCTAAAGGAAATAGAAGCAGAACAGCAAAGGCAGCCTAAACCCAGCAGAAGAAGAGAAATAATAAAGATCAGAGCAGAAATAAACAATATAGAATCTAAAAAAACTGTAGAGCAGATCAACAAAACCAAGAGTTGGTTTTTTGAAAAAATAAACAAAATTGACAAACCTCTAGCCAGGCTTCTCAAAAAGAAAAGGGAGATGACCCAAATAGATAAAATCATGAATGAAAATGGAATGATTACAACCAATCCCTTAGAGATACAAGCAATTATCAGGGAATACTATAAAAAATTATATGCCAAGAAACTGGACAACCTGAAAGAAATGGACAAATTCCTAAACACCCACACACTTCCAAAACTCAATCAGGAGGAAATAGAAAGCTTGAACAGACCATAACCAGCGAAGAAATTGAATCAGTTATCAAAAATCTCCCAACAAATAAGAGTCCAGGACCAGATGGCTTCCCAGGGGAGTTCTACCAGACGTTTAAAGCAGAAATAATACCTATCCTTCTCAAGCTATTCCAAAAAATAGAAAGAGAAGGAAAACTTCCAGACTCATTCTATGAAGCCAGTATTACTTTGATTCCTAAACCAGACAGAGACCCAGTAAAAAAAGAGAACTACAGGCCAATATCCCTGATGAATATGGATGCAAAAATTCTCAATAAGATACTAGCAAATTGAATTCAACAGCTTATAAAAGAATTATTCACCATGATCAAGTGGGATTCATTCCTGGGATGCAGGGCTGGTTCAACATTTGCAAATCAATCAACGTGATACATCAATCACATTAATAAAAGAAAAGATAAGAACCATATGATTCTGTCAATCGATGCAGAAAAGGCATTTGACAAAATTCAGCAAACTTTCTTAATAAAAACCCTCGAGAAAGTCGGGATAGAAGGAACATACTTAAATATCATAAAAGCCATTTATGAAAAGCCCACAGCTAACATCATCCTCAATGGGGAAAAACTGAGAGCTTTTTCCCTGAGATCAGGAACACGACAGGGATGTCCACTCTCACCGCTGTTGTTTAACATAGTGCTGGAAGTTCTAGCATCAGCAATCAGACAACAAAAGGAAATCAAAGGCATCAAAATTGGCAAAGATGAAGTTAAGCTTTCACTTTTTGCAGATGACATGATATTATACATGGAAAATCCGATAGACTCCACCAAAAGTCTGCTAGAACTGATACATGAATTCAGCAAAGTTGCAGGATACAAAATCAATGTACAGAAATCAGTTGCATTGTTAAATACTAACAATGAAGCAACAGAAAGACAAATAAAGAAACTGATCCCATTCAACAATTGCACCAAGAAGCATAAAATAAATCTGACCAAAGATGTAAAAGATCTGTATGTTGAAAACTATAGAAAGCTTATGAATGAAATTGAAGAAGATACAAAGAAATGGAAAAACATTCCGTGCTCATGGATTGGAAGAATAAATATTGTCAAAATGTCAATACTACCCAAAGCTATCTACACATTCAATGCAATCCCAATCAAAATTGCACCAGCATTCTTCTCGAAACTAGAACAAGCAATCCTAAAATTCATATGGAACCACAAAAAGTCCCGAATAGCCAAGATAATTTTGAAGAAGAACACCAAAGCAGGAGGCATCACAATCCCAGACTTTAGCCTCTACTACAAAGCTGTCATCATCAAGACAGCATGGTATTGGCATAAAAACAGACACATAGACCAATGGAATAGAATAGAAACCCCAGAACTAGACCCACAAACGTATGGCCAACTCATCTTTGACAAAGCAGGAAAGAACATCCAATGGAAAAAAGGCAGTCTCTTTAACAAATGGTGCTGGGAGAACTGGACAGCAACATGCAGAAGGTTGAAACTAGACCACTTTCTCACACCATTCACAAAAATAAACTCAAAATGGATAAAGGACCTGAATGTGAGACAGGAAACCATCAAAACCCTAGAGGAGAAAGCAGGAAAAGACCTCTCTGACCTCAGCCATAGCAATTTCTTACTTGACACATCCCCAAAGGCAAGGGAATTAAAAGCAAAAATGAACTACTGGGACCTTATGAAGATAAAAAGCTTCTGCACAGCAAAGGAAACAACCAACAAAACTAAAAGGCAACCAATGGAATGGGAAAAGATATTTGCAAATGACATATCAGACAAAGGGCTAGGATCCGAAATCTATAAAGAGCTCACCAAACTCCACACCCGAAAAACAAATAACCCAGTGAAGAAATGGGCAGAAAACATGAATAGACACTTCTCTAAAGAAGACATCTGGATGGCCAACAGGCACATGAAAAGATGCTCAACGTCGCTCCTTATCAGGGAAATACAAATCAAAACCACACTCAGATATCACCTGGCGCCAGTCAGAGTGGCCAAAATGAACAAATCAGGAGACTATAGATGCTGGAGAGGATGTGGAGAAACGGGAACCCTCTTGCACTGTTGGTGGGAATGCAAATTGGTGCAGCCACTCTGGAAAACAGTGTAGAGTTTCCTCAAAAAATTAAAAATAGATCTACCCTATGACCCAGCAGTAGCACTGCTAGGAATTTACCCAAGGGATACAGGAGTACTGAAGCATAGGGGTACTTGTACCCCAATGTTTATAGCAGCACTCTCAACAATAGCCAAATTATGGAAAGAGCCTAAATGTCCATCAACTGATGAATGGATAAAGAAATTGTGGTTTATATACACAATGGAGTACTACGTGGCAATGAGAAAGAATGAAATATGGCCCTTTGTAGCAACATGGATGGGACTGGAGAGTGTGATGCTAAGTGAAGTAAGCCATACAGAGAAAGACAGATACCATATGGTTTCACTCTTATGTGGATCCTGAGAAACTTAACAGAAACCCATGGGGGAGGGGAAGGGAAGAAAAAAAAAGAGGTTAGAGTGGGAGACAGCCAAAGCATAAGGAACTCTTAAAAACTGAGAACAAACTGAGGGTTGATGGGGGGTGGGAGGGAGGGGAGGGTGGGTGCTGGGTATTGAGGAGGGCACCTTTTGGGATGAGCACTGGGTGTTGTATTGAAACCAATTTGATAATAAATTTCATATATTGGAAAAAAAAGAAGTGGCATATAAATATATATATGCAATGGAATATTACTCAGCCATAAAAAAGAATGAAATCTTGCCATTTGCAATGTTGAAAGATGTAGAGTATATTATGCTAAGAGAAATAAACCAGAGAAAGATAAATACCATATGATTTCATTCCTATGCAGAATTTAAGAACAAAACAGATGAATATATGAGAAGGGAAAAGAGAGGGAAGGAGGCAAACTGTAAGCGACTCTTAACTAAAGAGGACAAATTGAGCATTGCTGGAGGAAAGGTGGGTGGGAAATGGGATTAATGGGTGAGGAGTATTAAGGAGGGCACTTGTGATGAGCACTGAGTGTTCTATGTAAGTGATGAATCACAAATTCTACTCTTGAAACCAACATTACACTATATGTTAACTCACTAAAATTTAGAGAACAAACTGATGGTTATAGTGGAGGTGAAAGGGGTCATGAGTGAAACAAGTGAAGAGGATCAAAAAGTACACATATCATAAAGACCACTGAGTAATGTATAGAATTGTTGAATTACTATATTGTATGCCTGATACTAATATAACTATGTTAACTAAAGTGGGATATTAAAAAATTACAAAGATGTCAGTTTTTACCAATTTTATCTATTAACTCAAACTGAAACAAAAAAAATCTATCTGGAGTATTAAGGATTCGTGGTTCAATATTCACATGGACAAAATAGAAGGGTACAAATAACTAAACTGACATATATTCAAAAAGCAGAGATCAATGCTTGCTCTTTAAATTATTACAATAAACAATAAATAGACAAATGGCTGATTAATGAAAAGTTTGGAGAGAGACCCATGAACATGTAAAAACTTAACATAGAGAATGATAGCACTACATATTTATGTACTAAAGGGAAAGGACAGGTTGTTTACTAGATGGTTTTGCCAAAGTTGGTTTTACTATGAAGAAAAATTAAAATTTAGTTCATTCATTTGTTTGCAAAGATAGAAACACATTTAAAAAACATCTATATATAAATGTAAAATTAAAATTTAGTTCATTGGTTTGCAAAGATAGAATCACATTTCATAAAACACCTATATATATGTAAAATTATGTAAAAAAAATCTTTGTGAATAGAAGTGGAAATGAAATATTTAAACATAACCTGAAAGGCACAAAGTATCAGACAAAAAAATCATTTTAAAATCAATTTGATATATCAACATAGTGGCTACTGATTAGAGAATATAAGGGTAAAATTAATGAGTATAGACTGAGAGATGGAATTTACAATGTCTGAAATCAATCAGAAACTCTCTTTTAAACCAGAAGTCAGAAAAGTTTTTCTGTAAAAGGACAGCTAATAAATATATTAGGCTTTGTGTGTCATATGTTCTTCTTGAACTACTCAGTTCTGCCATTGTAACATAAAGCCAGCAATACATAATACATAAATATTTGAAGCTATGTTCAATACAACTTTATTTATGAACACTAAAATTTGATTTTGTATCATATTCATGTGTCTCTCAATATTATTCTTCTCTTCATTTTCCCTGCATCATTTAAAAATATAAACATCATTTTTAGCCCTTTGGCTGTATGAGAACAGGCAACATGTCAAATCTGACCTGCAGACCAAACTTTGCTGACCCCTGGCTCAGACTGTAAAGGAAACTTTGCAAACGAACAACACAGTGGAAGAATAGCAATACCAAATACGCAAAGACTGAAAGCAAGCAAAATATAGAAAATGAAATTTAGAAGTCCTCACTATTGAATACATACTCAAACTAAGAATCTGAAGTGCAAATTTATTTATTTTTATTTTTTTAATGTTTATTTATTTTTGAGAGAGAGAAAGAGAGACAGGGCATGAGCAGGGGAAGGGCAGAGAAAGAGGGAGACACAGAATGTGAAGCAGGCTCCAGGCTCTGAGCTGTCAGCACAGAGTCCTACATGGGGCTTGAACTCACGAACTGTGAGATCATGACCTGAGCCAAAGTTGGACGCTTAACTGACTGAGCCACCCAGGTGCCCCTCGAAGTGCAATTTAAATGAGATGTTATTGGGGCGCCTGGGTGGCGCATTCGGTTAAGCGTCCGACTTCAGCCAGGTCACGATCTCACAGTCCGTGAGTTCGAGCCCCGCGTCAGGCTCTGGGCTGATGGCTCGGAGCCTGGAGTCTGTTTCCGATTCTGTGTCTCCCTCTCTCTCTGCCCCTCCCCCGTTCATGCTCTGTCTCTCTCTGTCTCAAAAAAAATAAATAAAAAACGTTGAAAAAAAAATTTAAATGAGATGTTATTTTTATACCTTTCAGATGGTCAAAATTTAGAAAGCTGAATAATGCCAAATGCTGGCTGGATAAGAGACATAGGAATCTTCACAACTTGCTGATAAAAATGTAAATTGCAACGCTTCTGAGAGATCTGATACCACCTAGTTTAATTAAGTATATTAATATCTTTTTTTCCCCTGAAAATCCTTCTCTTGCTTTTATATACCAAAAAAGTGTATTAAGGGATGTATATAAGCAAATTTATTCAGATTTGCTGTAGGGAGTTGAAGGTAATCTGGGTGCCCATTATTGAGAGAATAAATGGGTAAATGTGATGGATATACACATACTAGTATGGAGAACCAAGCAGATTTTAAAAGCAACATGACAAACTGATAGTCATATCAGCTAAGTACTTTGTGAGAAAAAAAAAGAGAAATAGGTGAAGTTATAGGGTACTGTACCATTTATGAAAATAAATAACATATGCATCTTATACAACATATATTTCACAAGCTTATATACGAAACAAAAGGCATCTGTCAAACCAGCTAGAAATGTGTGTTGAATGTGTGTTGGGGAGTGGGGGGCAGGAAAAATAAAGAATGAGGCTTAAACATATAAATATATGAATCAAAACAAAAAGGGCATTGCAGGACCATCAATAATTCTACACTGTGTATTGAGGTATGTGATTCATTCAATCTTTTTTTCTCTGAGGTTCAAACAGACATTCGAACACATACAGAAACACAAACAAAAGGCACAAATAGAAATCTCTGAAAACATGATAGTGGGAGATTTTAACTTTCCATTTCTGACAGAGCAAGTACACAAACATAAAAGAAGAAAGAAGACATTTTTACTTAAAGTTAAATGAAGAGATATAACTAACTTCCTATCCTGCAAAGGAAAGAAACATTTTCATATTTTGTCCAGGGACATTGAACTGAAATTGATCACCTTCTAACCTTATTTTTTTTTATTTTTAAATGGGAAAATACTATTTAATCACTTAAGATAATCATGAATATTGAAACAGAACTTTGTTTAGATTCATAAACCAAAGTGATTTCAAAATTCTCCGGTCCTTATGACTTAGAGTAGAATCTGCTCAGTAATCTTGACATAGTCTTTGGGATAAAATCAGAGTCCTATAGTCACATATTAGAGGATGCCACCTTCTTAATTTAAACAAAAAACTTAAAATCTGTAATTCTCCATAATGTAAAAAGTTTAAACATTAAAACACACAATCTAAAACAAAACATATCCCAACCACAGAAACTAAAAATCAGTTATCTATTCATAATAACAAAGAGAACATCTAAATTAACAATAGCTGTGGACAATTATAGAGTAATAAAAATACCATATATCAAAAGGTATAGAATGACTTCTAGTACCAAGTAATTTTGTATCCCAAATTTTATTAAGTATTTAAAGGAAATGGAACATAAAAAGACATACATCTAAGTATTTATAGAAATAAAGAATAACAGTTGTCATAAAGAATTGAAGGAGATAATTTTCCAGAAAAGCAAAAGCTAAAAGAGTTTGTTATCATAAACCAGTCTTACATAAATGTTAAAAGGATTTCTTTAAGCTGGAATTAAAGACCACTAATTAGTAACTGGAAAACTTATGAAAGTGTAAATCTCAGTGATAAAGGTAATACATATAGTAAAATTCAGAATACATTCCAGTTGTAAAAGGTGGTGGATTGAAACTAATTAGGAAAACTAATATGAAGGTTAAAAGAAAAAAGTAGAAAAAGTAACTATAACTACAATAATATGTTAATGGATACACCAGATAAAAAGTTATAAATAGTGACATCAAAAATATAATATGTAGCGGGAGGTAATTATGTAGAGCTTAGAATGCGTTCAAACTTAATCTGCTGTCATCTTAAAATTGACTGTTATAAATGTAAGTTGTTTTATATAAGCCTCGTGATAACCACAAGTCAAAAATTTACTGTAGATACACAAAAGACAGAGAGAAGAATCTAAGCATACCACTACAGTACATCATCAAATCATAAGGAAAAGACTAGGAGAAAAAACAGAAGGACTACAAAACAACCAAAAATCAATTACCAAAATGGCGTTAAGTACATACCTATCAATAATTACAAAATGTAAATGAGCTAAATTCTGCAATCAAAGGACATAGAGTGGCTGAATGGATAAAAATAAGACCCATCTATATGCTGCCTAAGAGACACACTTCAGATGTAGGACACACACAGACTGAAATTGAAGGGATGGGAAAAAATATTCCCGGCAAAAGGAATATTTCTTTTGGAAAACCAAAAGCAAGCTGGGGCTTTATCAGATGAATTAGACTTTCAGATAGACTATAATAAAACACAAAGAAGGTCATTACCTATTGATAAAGGGGTAAATCCAACAAGAGGATATAACATTTACAAATATTTATGTATCTGACATAGAAACACTTCAATACAGAAAGCAAATATTAACAGACCTACAGGAAGAAATAGACAGCAATATAATAATAGTAGGAATTGTAATACCTCATTTCACCAATGTATACAGATCAGACAGAACATCAATAAAGAAACATTAGCCTTAAATGACATACATGTTGGTTCAGATGGACTTAATAGACATATACAGAACATTCCATCCCAAAGCAACAGAATGCACATTCTTCTCAAGCATTTATCAAGCTTATGTTAGGCTACAAAACAAGTCTTCATTTTATAAGACTGAAATCCTATTAAGCATCTATCTGACCATAATGGTATGAAATTAGAAATGAATTACAAGAATACAAGTAAAATATTTTCACAAATATGTGACGATTAAACAACATACTACTGGACAACATACCAAAGCTTATGGGATGCAGCAAAAGCAGCTGCATGAATTTCATAGTGAAAAGACTACATCAAGAAAGAAACAAACAAACAAAAAGGAAACAGTCTCAAACAACCTAAGTTTATACTTCAAGAAATTAGAAAAAGAAGAACAAATGAAGCCCAAAGCTAGTAAAGAAAGGAAATAACAAGATCAAAGGAAATAAATGAAATAAAGAGAAAAATAATAGAAAAGATCCAGGATACTAAGATGCTTTTTCAAAAAGATAAACAAAATTGACAAACCTTTAGCTAGATTTACCAAGAAAAAAAAAGGGAGGATTCAAATAAAATCAGAAATGGAGGAGGTGACATGACAACGGATACTACAGAAGCAAACAGAACCATAACAGACTACTATGAACAATTATACACCAACAAATTAGACAATCTAGAAGAAATGGCTAAATTCCTAGAAAGATACAACCAACCAAGACTGAATCATGTAGAAATAGAAAAACTGAACACGCTGATTACTAGTAAAAAGATTTGAATCACTAGTAAAAAATTTCCAACAAATCAAAGTCCAGGACCAAACTTCTGGACTATACAACTTCACTGTTATAGAATCCATTGGTGAATTCTACCAATCCTTTAATGATGACTTAATACAAGTCTTTCTCAAACTCTTTCAAAACAAGAGGAGAGACACTTCCAAACTCATTTAACAAGGACAGCCTTACTCTAATACCAAAACCAGACAAGAATACCGTAAGAAAAATCACAGACAATATTCTTAATGAATATAAATACAAAAATCCTCTACAAAATATTAGCAAACCAAGTATGACAATATGCTGAAACAATCATATACTACAATCAAGTGGCATTTATTCCAGGGATTCTAAGATGATTCAACATACACAAATCCATCAATGTAATACACCATGTTAACAAAATGAAGGATAAAAATCATACAATCATCTCAATAAATGCAAGAAAAGCATTTGACAAAATTCAACATCTATGATTTTTAGAAACTCTCAACAAAGTGGGAATAGAGGAACATACCTCAACATAATAAAGGCCATATATGAAAGGCCCACAGCTAACATTATTCTCAATGATAAAAAGTTGAAAGTTTTTCATCTAAGATCAGTAAGAAGACAAGGATGCCCATTCTTACCACTTTTACTCAACATGATTAGGCAAGAAAATGAAATTTCCATCCAAGTTGGAAAGAAAGAATTAAAGCTGTCATTATTTGCAGATGACATGATATTATATATAGAAACCCCAAAACTCTACCAAGAACACTGTTAGGACTAGTAAATAAATACATTCAGTAAAGTTTCAGGATACAAAATCAATATACAAAAATTTGTTGCATTTCTTCACACTGATAAACTATGAGAAAGAGAAATTAAGACCATAATCCCATTTATAGTTGCATCAGAAGAAGAAAATACCTAGGAAGAAACTGAACCAGGATGGTGAAAGACCTGTACAATGAAATCTGCAAGACCTTGATGAAAGAAATTGAAGAAGACACAAATAAATAGAAAGATATTTTGTGCTCATGGGTTGGAGAATTAATATGGTTAAAATGTCCATACTATTGAAACCAATTTACAGATTCAATGCAATTCCTATCAAAATTCCAATGGCATTTTTCACAGAAATTAAGCAAATAATTCTAATATTTGTATGGAACCACAAAAGATTCCAAATAGTGAAAATCACCTAGAAAAAAAGAACAAATCCAGAGGTATTGCACTTCCTCATTTTGAATGTATTATAAAGCTATAATAATCAAAACACTTTGGTACTGGCATAAATACAGATACATGAACAGAATACAGAGCCCAGAAATAAACCCATGAATATATGGTCAATTAATTTAGGACAAAGGAGCCAAGAATATACAATGAGGAACGGGCAGTTTCTTTAAGAAGTCGTGTTAGGAAAATTGGATAGTCACATGCTAAAGAATGAAACAGGACCAATATCTTAGACCATATACAAAAATTAACTCAAAATGAGGTAAAGACTTGAACATAAGACCTGAAACCATAAAACTCCTAGAAGAAAACATAAGCAGCAGGTATCCTGGCATTGATCTTAGCAGTATTTTTTTTTTTTTTTGTATTTGACAACAGAAGGGCAACAAAAGCAAAATTAAGAAACAGGGATATATCAAATTAAAAAACTTCTGCCCTGCAAAAGAAATCATCAATGAAAGAAAGAGCAACCTATCAAGTGGGAGATAATATCTGCACATCCTATATCCGATAAAGTGTTAATATCCAAATTATATAAAAACTCATTCAACTCAATAGTAAAAAAAAACAACAACAACAATCTGATTAAAATATGTGCCAAGGATCTGAGCAGACCTTTTTCAAAGAAGACATACAGATGGCCAGCAGGTACATGAAAAGGCGCTCAACATCACTAGTCATCAGAGAAATAAAAATCAAAATCACAATGAGATATCACCTCATACCTATTAGAATGGCTATTATCAGAAAGATAAGAAATAATAAGTGTTGACAAGGATGTGGAGAAAAGGGCACCCTCATCCACTGCAAATGGGAATGAAAATCGGTGCAGCCACTGTAGAAAAGAGTATAGGGTTTCCTCAAAAAGTTAAAACTAGAACCACCATATGATCCAGCAATTCCACTTTTGGGTATTCATCCAAAGGAAATGAAAAACACTCACTTGAAGAGATATCCTCACCCCCATGCTCATTATAATATTATTTACAAATAGCCCCAAACATGGAAATAACCTAAGTGTTCATCCACAGATGAATGGATAAAATGTTTTTTTCATGTATACACAATGGAATATTACCCAGTTAAAATATTAACAATTCTAACACTTTTAACAATATGGAAGGACCCTTCAGGATATGCTTAGTGAGATAAGTCAGATACAAAAAGACAAATACCATATGATCTCACTGATATGTGGAATATAATGAAAGTTTAAGTGGAATGTAAAGAGAAAAAGAGAGAAAGCAAGTTTATAGATACAGGGAACAGATTGGGGGTTACCAGAGGCAGGGCACGGAGGTGGGTGAAATGGGAAAAGAAAGTGGAAAGGTACAAACTTCCAGTTATAAAATATATAAGCCTGGGATGTACTGTACAGCATGGTGACTAAAGTTAATAATACTACTGTCTTGTATATTTTAAAGTTGCTAAGAGAATAAATTTAAAAGTTCTCGTCATAAGAAAAAAAATTTTGTGGGGCACCTGGGTTAAGCATCCCACTTCAGCTCAGGTCAGGATCTCACGGCTGATGGGTCCGAGCCCTGTGTCGGGCTCTGTGCTGACAGCTCAGAGCCTGGAGCCTGCTTCAGGTTCTGTGTCTCCCTCTCTCTCTGCCCCTCTCCCACTCGCACTCTGGTTGTTTCTATCTCTCAAAACTAAATAAACATTAAAAATTTTTTTAAAAACTGGTAACAATGTGTGGTGATGGATGTTAACTAACCTTATTGCGGTGATCTTTTTGTAATATGTGCAAATAATGGATCATGCACACCTGAAACTATTGTTTTATGTCAACTATAGCTCAATGAAAAAATCAAAAGAATAATAAAATGCAAAGAATTCAGAAGGAAAAAAGTATAAGAATAAAAACATAAATCAGCATTAATAGAAGCAGCAAATATATATATTTATTATACAAATTTAGATATGTAAACATTTAGTAACAAATTTATATTCACTTAAGAAAAAAGTGATAAGACATGATTAAAATTAGAAATTATAGTGAGAAGAGAAAAACAGGTTTGCCCATATAAATTACTAAGATTGACCCAAATGCCAAAACCCCAAACACTAAAAAGGAAATTAAAAAAAAAATTTAACCTTTATTTATTTTGAGAGACAGAGACAGCACAAGCAGGGGAGGGGCACAGGGAGAGGGAGGCAAAGAATCTGAAGCAGGCTCCAGGATCTGAGCTGTGAGAGCCCAACCCCGGGCTCAAACCCATGAACCGTGAGATCATGACCTGAGCTGAAGTCAGATGCTTACCTGAGCCATCCAGGCACCCCAAAAAAGGAATTTTTTAGTATTAAAAAAATCGTTTCACATAAAGGCTTTGATACAATATATTCTTAACAGTGAATTCTTTCAAAGCTTCACGGAAGGCATTTTTTAGAATATTTTATTTCATTTGTGAATTTTATAAAATGTTGTTAGATTTCATCTGAAATGCAAGAAAGGTTTAAAGTTCGGGGCTCCTGGGTGGCTTAGTCGGTTGAGCCTCTGACTTCGGCTCAGCTCATGACCTCACAGTTTGTGAGTTGGAGGCCCTCATTGGACTCTGTGCTGACAGCTCGGAGCCTGGAGCCTGCTTCAGATTGTGTGTCTCCCTCTCTCTGCCCCTTCCCTGCTCATTCTCTTTCTCTCTCTGTCTCTCAAAAATGAATATACATTTAAAAAAATTTTTTTTAAAGATTTAAAGTTTATTAAATCTTCTAAGACATCAAAACAATAAACTGCATAAGAAAAACGGCATAATCATCTCAGGAGACACTGAAAAGACTCTTGATGAGAACCTTACACCCTTTCTTCCTTGATGTGAGAGGTAAAAGAAATTTCCATTCAAATAGAAATCATTAAGGATGCTGACTCTGGTCATTATTATTTCTTGTTTTTAGAAGTTCTAACCAATTACAGTAAGAAACAAATCAGAAAACACAGATGAATCAAAATATAAAAAAGAAAAGCCATTTTTATCTCAGCAATTCTTAGAAATCTCAAAAAAATGGACTGAAAACTTACTAAAATTAAAAGGTTACTTCAGTGAAGAATCTGAATAAAAATGAAATATTCCCGAGTGAATATTCATTCCCCTAATTTAACGGAGGAAAATAAAGAGAATTATAAATGACCTCAAAAACAAAGATTTTAAGTGTAAATAAAATCATAAAACTTTGCTAAAGAATGAAAATTCACATTAAATGCCAAATACTACAAAGGTATCATTTTTCTATAATAAAATTGTTAAACTCAAAGATAAAGATGTATTTCAATTTGTGTGGAACAGTAAACGTCTTGTTAACGTGTTTTACAAACAAAAAGGCAATCAAATATTTGCACGATATTCAAATTTATTATGAGTTAAAATGAAATTAGCCCCAAAGTCAATCAATAGACGATAATGCTTCTGGCTAATATAGGATTTAAATATGTGGTAAAAGAAAGAATTGACTTATAGAAAAAATTAGGTCACACTGCACTCCAAATAAATTTCATATTAAAGTCTAAGTATTAAAAGAAAATGAACCGGCATGAAATACAGGAGAACATTTTTGCAGCGGTTTTGCTGCCTGGGCAGAGCCAGGCTAAGTGGAATCAAGAAAAAGTTTTCCTAGGGCCATTGGAGAAATGCCCAGAAACTAACTGAGCTTGGGTTAAACGGGGAGAATTTTCCCATGTACCACTCATCTTTCCCATAAATGTGGACTTCTCACCACCTGCCCCAGAGCACTGCACCTGTGTCTATCAGTTTACATGTGGATATCTCATGATTCCTTCCAATAACTCGTCTAACAAACCTTCCCAGAATACACAGCCCTAGACAGCTACTATGGTAAAAGAAAGACCATCACCTGCTAGCCCTTTGGAATGTAACTAATGATCTCAAAATGGGATGGGGGGGGGGATACCCTTAGTTTTAAAAGAAGTTTATCGTTAGTGTAATTTTCACAAACAACTTGGCATCTGAGCAATGAGACCTTCAATGAAAGGTAAATTTTGAATATATGAGTGTGAGAGAAGGGCAGCCCAACATAAAGGAATAGCAATGAAAAAAGGCAAAGAATCGGGAAACTTTGGAAACACAGAAGGTAACATGAAGAAATAGAATGATCAACAAAATTAGTGAGTTAAGTGTATGCATTTGCTAGGGCTGCTATAGCAAATGGCCACATGCTGAGTGACTTCATGGAAATTTATTGTTTCACTGTTCTGGAGGCTGGAAATCTGAGACCAAGGTATCAGCAGAGTCAAGCTCCCTCTGGGGGTGCTAAGGAAAAATCTGTGGCAGGCTTTTCTTTTAGTTTCTGGCAATATCTTGGCTAATGTCAACAGAACTCTAATCTTCACGTGGTATTCTCCTGTGTTTCTGTCTGTTTCCCAATATCCCCCCTTTATAAGTACACTAGTCATATCGGATTAGCACCCATTCAAATGACCTCATTTTAACTTGATTACCTCTAAAAAGACCCTTGCTCTAAATAAGGTAACATTCTGAAATACTGAGAGTTCAGACTCCAATGCATGTTTTTTTTTCTTGTGGGGGAATTGGGATTGGGGGGGTGGGCGGCAGGGAGGTGGGTACACAACCCATTACAGAAAGCAACAGATCAGAGAGAGCTTTATTTAATGGGCTGGTGGAATCAAATACTGTTTAACAATACCTTAGGTAACAAAATAAGTTCAATGGTTTTAGTTCAGGGAAAAATGAAAATAAGAAGAAGGAAAACATATCTAGTTATTGAAAGCAAAAACAGTTAAATGTGGTTAACAGGGTCAGAATAAGTTAAGTATTGCAATTTACATATGCTTTGTTATTTCTTTTGGAAAGAAAAACTTGCTGTTCAGGTCATGGAAGAACTACACCAAAGCACAGATTTTAGTAAAAGGAATACTGGAGCTACCAAGAAAAATTGAACTAACAGCCTACAAAAATGGACCATAACAAAGAAATCTGCTGGAGGATATACAATCCCAGGAATTTTGCATGCCCTAACAATAAACAGCAGATGGTAATAAGTCCAAAGAACATTGGTAAATAAAATAGCCAATGGTTTCAATCAGTTGAAAAACTGGAATGTTAACTCCAAATCCTATGTAAACCAGTTTCCAGAGAGATTTTTTTTTTCTTTTTAAGTGAAAACATATTAACATTTTGATGGCACATTTCTTTCAAGGCTTTCAAAGCCTTATTATGGGTAGATTTATCTTCTTTATGAATCATCCAGGGCAATTCACTTTCAAGCTGGTATTGTGTTATTTTCATTATAAATGTATAACTATTTCAGGTATATTGCAGTTTCTGGGGTTGGGGTGGAGCAGTAACCACAATTTTTAACCATGCCTCTATATGCATGTGAATGTAATACATGAATAAGTTGCAAGCCACATAAATAGGAATAAACTAGGAAATATAGACCTATAAGCCTATCACCATAAAAAACATCCAGTTCTGTACTAGTTAAAGCTTTTTGCAGAATGTAGCATGTTGGCACAAATCTATGAATTCTGCAAAATTTAATCTAACTCATAGAAACCGCTTATATTAACACTACAATAAAATCACCTCTAACATGGCTTATGCTTTAAAATAAGTACGTAAGGAGAAAACTCCACGTTGTCAAAATTACCCCCAATAACCCATTAAATCACCATATACTACACTATGTGATTTTGTGCACTCTCTTTTTCCAACATGGATTTGAATTGTTTTGTTTTGTTCTAGTATGCACCAAATAAAGGACTTAGTTAATATATAAAGTCCATACTGTAATAGATAAATGACATATGTATATGGAACACAAGTAGTCAAATTTGGATAAATGAAATGCATATATGACAGTTCCACTTTCATGATTAGGATTCACTCCACTTTTACTCAAATCAATAAAATATTTTTAGACATCAAAAGCAAAGGCAACAAAAGCAAAAATAAACAAATGGAACTGCATTAAACCAAAAAGTTTCTGCACGGTAAAAAGAAACCAGTAAAATAAAAAGATAGTATACTGATGGGAGAAAATATTTGCAAATCACATATTGGATAAGGGGTTAATAACCAAAATATATAAATAAGTCCTACAATTCAATAGAAGTAAAACAACCCAATTTGAAAAATGAACAAAGAATCTGAATAGACAGTTTTCTCAAGACATACAGATGGCTAACAGGTACATGATCAGGTCTTCAACATCACTAATCATCAGGAAAATGCAAACAAAACCACAATGAGATATTATCTCACACCAGTCAGAATGGCCAGTATCAAAAAGACAAGAAATAACAACTGTTGGCAAAGATTTAGAGAAAAAAAAGAACTCTTGTGTACTATTGGTAGGAATGAAAATTGGTGCAGCCACTGTGGAAAAGAGTATGGAAATTTCGCAAAAAATTAAAAATTGAACAACCATGTGATCTAGCAATTCCATTTCTGGGTATATATATCCAAAGGAAACAAAAACATGATCTCAAAGATATCTGCACCCCTATGTTCACTGCAGCATTATTTACAGTAGCCAAGACATGGAAGCAACCTAAGTGTCCATCCATGAATGAATAAAGAAGCTACAGTACACACACACACACACACACACACACACACACACACAGGAATATTATTCAGCCATAAAAAAGAAGGAAATCCTGCCACTTACAACAACATAGATGACCTTGAGGGCATTATGCTGAGTGAAACAAGACAGACAAAGAGCATATGAATCTAAACTTACATGTGGAATCTAAAACAAATAAAAACAACAACACAGACCTCAAAGATATAGAGAGCAGATTATTGGTTGCCAAAGATCGGGGGAGGGGGAGGTAAGCAAAACAAGTGAAATGGGTCAAAGGTACAAACTTCCATGTAATAATAGCATGGTGACTACAGTTGATAATACTGTGTTGTATATTTGAAAGTTGCTAAGAGAGTAGATCTTAAAAGTTCTCATCCCAAGAAAAAAAATTTTAACTGTGTGTGGTGATGGATGTTAACTCAATTCATTGTGATGATCATTTCACAATATACAAATATTGAATCATTATGTGGTACACCTAAATTTAATATGTTATATGTCAATTATAACTCAATGAAAAAATTTATACAAGTATTTATGTTTAGACCTTGACCTTTAACTTCTCTCTCATTTGCTCTCCTTACTGTCATTGTCTCTTGGTCTTTCATGATTTCCAGCTCTTTATTTCTCTATCTACTGAATGCCAGGTGCTGATTTCAGTGGAGCATAATGTGAAGGCTGTAGTACTAGAAGCTGTGTCAGGCTTAACCAGACTTTATCACTTACTACTGTTGAGGTCTTAGGTCACTAAACCTCTCTAATCAATACCACCAAGTCAGAATTAGTGTCTAATTCACATGGTTTGGGAAGAATATATAACTTCTACCCCAATGTACTGACATATATATACGTGTGTGTGTGTGTGTGTGTGTGTGTGTGAAATAGCACCCATTCTACAGATGAGGAAACTGAGGTTTGGGAAAATTAAGCCCACAATAATAATAATAATATGAAATTGTGATTGACTAGTATAATACAAGCTTTTATGGCTTTAGGACTTTAGGATGAATTCTTTATTGTTCTAGGTCTATAATACAAAAGCCATAAACACAAGAGAATCTTCCTTAACTTTTGCTACTGCATCCAGACCTAAACACATTCATCTAACTTAGATATCCAAGCTCTTTTCTTTTCTGCTTCCTGCCATCTATTTGTGAAGATTCTATGGCTAAAATACCACATTCTACAAATTCCTCCAGCTATTTCAGTGGGATGTGGATCATAGAAAATATGTATGAAAGAGCTAAAACACACTATATAGTAAACAGAGATAAGTTCAGCTTTAATGTATCAACTAGAACAAATCAACTATTTTTTCAATGTCTATCCTATTAAACTGTTAAAGCGATTTTTATAAATTCCCTCAGTATCCCTTCTAAAGGGGCTTCATATTAATTATTATGTTATCTTAAACATTCTCTTGCTTTAGTAAAATTTAGTAAAAGAAAATCATAAAAATAAGAGCAAAACTTAAGAAGTGTTCTCAGTAATACTAAACACAGATAAAACAAAATAAATCATGCCAAAAAATCAATTTAGATATGAAACCAACAAAAGTTCTGAATTAAGTAAAAACGGATAAAAGTTTAAATGTACCCTTTCTTTTTCATTCCAACTAGCTTACTTTTGCTTACAATAATATTTTAGGATATGTACAGAATTCTCCTAGGGTGCAGATGCTTTCTGAATTTAGCCATTTTACTCTCTGTCCCTGTAAATACATAGCAAAGAAACATTAACTTAATGAGATATAATTAAAATTCCAGATGACTGAATTAGTAACAATAGATAGCCCATTTGTTACAAACATTAAAAATAATCACTAAAATACATATTTATGTCTTTTATTTCATGGTCAGAAAATGAAGATTCAAGCTCTTCTGGAAAAATTCTACATTAAAAAATATATATAACAAGAAAAGTAATATTTATAATTCCCCTTGATATAACCTCCATTTCATCTTAAACAATGTAAAGTACTGGGGTAAAAAAATAACTAAGAAGGGGTGCCTGGATGGCTCAGTGGGTTAAGTGTCCAAGTCTTGATTTCAGCTCAGGGCATCATCTCACAGTCATGAGACTGAGCTCCACTTTGATCTCCGCACTGAGCGTGGAGCCTGCTTAAGAGTCTCTCTTCTTCTCCCTCTGTCCCTCTCCTGCGTTCACACACTCTTTCTCTCAAATAAAATAATAATAATAACTAAGCAAATTACTGATTTAATTTGTTTTCAAATAATTTATAACTCTAAAATTTTAGAGAAATCTACTTTAAATTTGTTTAGATTATTGGTTAAAATGGAGGCACACATGGCAAGAATATATAATGGGGTAAAGACTCTCATTGATAAAGGGTGCTGAGAAAAGCAGACAACTACAAGCAAAAGAATGAAAGTGGACCACTTTCCTACACCATACACAAAAATAAACTCAAAATGGATTAAAGACTTAAATGTGAGACTTGAAGCCATAAAAGTCCTACAAGAAAACATAGGCAGTAATCTCTTGGACATCAGCCCTACCAAATTTTTCTGGATATGTCTCCTCAGGAAAGAAAAACAAAGCAAAAATAAGTGATTGGGACTGCATCAAACTAAAAACCTTTGCACAGAATAAAAAAGCAGGGGTGGGGGGGCATTGCCTAGGTGTCTCAGTCAGTTCAGCATCTGACTTTGGCTCAGGTCATGATCTCATGGTTCTTGAGTTTGAGCCCCATGTCGGGCTGTCTGTTGACAGCTCAGAGCCTGGAGACTGCTTTGGATTCTGTGTCTCTCTCACTGCCCCTCCCTCGCTCATACTGTCTGTCTGTCTCTGTCTCTCTGTCTCTCTGAAAAAAATAAACATTAAAAAAATTTTTTAAAGAAAGAAAGAAAGAAAAGACAGGCAACCTACTAAACGGAAGAAGATATTTGGAGGTCATTTATCCAATAAGAGGTTAGTAGCCAAAATACATAAAGAACTCATACAACTCAAAACCAAAAATCCCCAAATAACCCTATTAAAAACAGGCAGAAGACCTGAACATTTTTCCAAAGATACTCAAATGCCCAACAGACACATGAAAATATTCTAAGTATCACTAATCATCAGGGAAATGCAAATCAAAACCACAATGAGATACCATTTCACACTGTCAGAATGATTATTATCAAAAAGACCAGAAATAGCAGGTGTTAGGATATGAAGGAAAGGGAACCCTCATGCACTGTTGGTGTGAATGTAAATGGTGCAGGCACTACAGAAAACAGTATGGAATTCTGTCCCTCAAAAACTTAAAGAGAGAAATACTGCTGATCCAATAATTCCACTGCTGGGTATTTACACCCAAAGAAAATGAAAATATTAATTTGAAAAGATATGTGTACCTCTATGTTTACTGCAGTATTATTTACAATGGCCAAATTATGGAAGCAACCTAAGTGTTCACTGATTGATAAAGATGTGGTATAGAGAGAGAATGGAATATTACTCAGCTATAAAAAGAGTGAGATCTTGCTATTTGTAACCATGTGGATGTACCTAGAGCGTATTATGCTAAATGTAGTAAGTCAGAGAAAGACAAATATCATATGGTTTTACTCACATGTAGAATCTAAAAAGCAAAACAGGGGCGCCTGGGTGGCGCAGTCGGTTAAGCGTCCGACTTCAGCCAGGTCACGATCTCGCGGTCCGTGAGTTCGAGCCCCGCGTCAGGCTCTGGGCTGATGGCTCGGAGCCTGGAGCCTGTTTCCGATTCTGTGTCTCCCTCTCTCTCTGCCCCTCCCCCGTTCATGCTCTGTCTCTCTCTGTCCCAAAAATAAATAAAAACGTTGAAAAAAAAATTTAAAAAAAAAAAAAAGCAAAACAAAGGAATAAGCAAAATAAACAGAAATAGACTTATAAATACAGAGAACAAACTGAAAGTTGACAGAGGGGAGGTGGGTGGGAGGATGGGGAAAATATGTGAAGGGAATTAGGAAGTACAAACTTCCAGTCACAAAAGAAATAAGTCACGGGGATGGAAGGAACAGGAGTGTTATTAAGATTGTAATAATTTTGTATGGAGACAGGTGGTAACTACACTTTTCATGATGAGAATTACATATATATAGAATTGTCAAATCACTATATTGTACACCTAAAATTAATATTGTAGATCAATTATACTTCAGTCAGTATCAGTCAAGGCACACATTCTGGATGTATTCAACATATATATTGGTTCTTCAACAACTATCCATTCAAAATATCCTGAGGCACTGTTCTAGGTACTAGGAATGAGCTGAACTTCAGCCCTCATAAAAATTATACTCCAGTTAAGACAGAAGTAGGGCAAATATTTTGATGTCAAATATTTTTAAAACATGGTATTTTAAAAGGTGGTAAGTGTTGTGAAGAAAAATAAAGCAGAGAAGGGAAAAATAGACTGCCAAGGGGTAAATAGTGTCATTTTAAATAGGGTGGTCAGAGAAGGCTTCACTGGTAAGAGGGTAGTTGAGCAGAACTCAAGTAGATGAAGAAATGCCTATGTCTGGGAAATGGGCATTTCTCACATGACCTTAGTTACTGTTCTATAGAAGAAAAAATCAAAAGACATTATTACAAGAATTGTTGGTTTTCACCGTGACAACTTAGAACTAAAATCACTGCTTTACTGTGTTTTATAAATGACTATCTTATATCCCTTTTAAAGTATATACAGTAAGGCTTAGCTTCACGTGTTCATTCTATCCCAATACTTAATCAATTCATTGCCTATCATTTTATTCCTTATGGAAATTCAACAGAAACAATCATAGAGAATTCAGCCTAATTCAAATTACAGCTAAAATCAGTGATTTTTATACTTTTAGAGTATGAGAAGAATTTCAGAATATGTGTGATCATATACATAGAGAGAGTGAGAATATTCCCTAGGCTCCCTATTACCTTCTAGTGCCTGGCTCAAATCCATTCTAAGGCAAAGCTGCATTCTTGCCTGTCACTTCCATGAAAGAATTATCATCATTAACAGTTGCACAAGCCAACTTTCATGTGGTTTCTTTTAGTTACAATGCAAAGAGTCCTAAATAATGCAGACAAAGGAAAATAAGACAAGAGATGAATCAAGGCTTGTATCTAAAAACTGCAGGCTAGTGAATTATCATCAATTCATTGTAGAAAGAAAGGATTGATGAAAGAATATGTGACAAGGTGTTATACGTAATTTATTTTAAAAATTTAAAAAGATAAAAAATAAATTTACAAAGGTAAAACACCAGATGAAATTTATAAAATAGCAGATAGCAGCCAAACCTAGTTCATGATTCTTTGGACACCATGGCCAGATGAAGAACATAAAATGGGACCAGAGTGGAGAGGAGAGATATGATGTGGGAGAGATCGTTTTGTGAAGAGGAATTTTGAAGAGTGCCACATAATGTTGGAAGGCCAATTCCTTAAGGTGGAGGGAGACTGGAACCTAGCCCCTCTCTTCAAATTCTGGTGGGGAAGATTTCAGCTGGACTTTGAAGAGAGATTATTCTGTGACCTGTGATATTGGAGGCATAGTGAACTAGGGTGCCTGTGGAGAAAACAGATGGAGGAATATTTGGCAATGGGCTGGAAGGTTCTATGTGGAGAGAAAACTACAATATGGAAGACCAGCTGACTTAGTACTTTAGTGGCAGAGCAAGGATAGTTGCCTCATCACTGAGGTTGGCTGCATCCCCAGAGTTTGTTGGAGTAAGGAATGCATGAGTGTTTCATATGTGCTGTAAGTGAGGGTCACCTTGAGTCCTCTTGTAGAAGAGCAGAGATCCTGAAGCAAGAAGCTAGAGATGGAAGCAGTCCCTGGAGACTGTAGGAGGAGGTTCGAGTCACTAGTCAGACTAGACAATCTTCTGAATCAAGGACACAGTAAGTAAGAGGTCCCCCATTTAGCATTCTCACAAGAGCCAGGGGAACCAACCACAGGAGTGGGCTTTAACCATGCCAAGCCCAGAGGGCACAAAACCACCAGTCAATATTTATATTCCATTACCTCTCTTCTCTCCCCATGCCTTATCACTGGTGGGGCAGAGAACATCCATCGGAAGAGTAGTGTAAGAAAGAAACTTGTGAGAAGGTGACAGACACGTATCTGATAAAAAAAAAAACTGAAGCGTTAATTAAGAGCTTGACCCTGATGCTTTTAATTTTTGAATTGTGGCTTATTTGGTGACATCAATTGACTCCGGTACAGTTTGTTACTTTAATAACTCCACTGAGCAGCTGAGGAAAGTCTTCCCCTCTGAATAAAGTCAAAAGGGGCATTGGGAGACAAAACTTTGATCGCATCTCATGAATCATGTGTTCAATTTATCAGTTACACATACCTACTCTATATATGTAATCTTCATTACAAATGTTGTGGTTTTCACGTTTTAAGACATCTGCAAATGATTGGGCATGCTTAATTTAAGTGCTATAGTAAATTTCATCATACCCATACATTTAGTATATAATGAGCTCTCCATAAGAATTAAATGGTTATAAGTCTGCATACAGACAGCGTGTAGCAGATGCAACTGAAGAATGACTGTAACCCCTGGACTCTGCTCAAAGTTCCCCTCCAGGTGAAGTAGACAAGTTCCCTGCAGGGGGACATCTTCTCTCGTCACAATGACACTGTGTAATCTAGTGGTATAATTGTCCAAATGGCATAAACAGAAATTGTGTAAAAGGATAAAAAGTGGTCCCCTCTGAGGAACATGAGGTAGGGTAGAAAAGAGTAACACATGGAACCATGGCTTAACTTATGGACTCCTGTCTCCTTTTTCTTTAATTCTTTAAAGTGTTTAGGTATACATACATCCCCAAGAGAACAATGTGCAAGATATGTTATGACATTCCAATTTGAGGTACAGAAAAATATTATGTGCCGACTCAATTTCAGTAGAACTAAATGCATGCAAACACACAGCATAAGATTTGTGGAACTTCTCTTAAAATAAATTGCTTTCTTTTGTTGCAATTTGACGAACTCTTATGGTCCAGAGAAGGTGACAAGACAAATGTCATCTTGGGAAGGAGAAATAAGACTTCTAACTCTGGAAGACTGCAGACACGGTAAGATATTTAGTGGTGAGGACGAGTCAAGACCTCCACCCCACTTTCAGCCAAAATCTCAGATTGGGGCGGGAGGCATATTTGTCTGAATGTGGGGAGAACTAAAAGTGAGAGGGTTTTTGTCTGGTTTCCCATTTTGTCCTGTGGGAGAGAATCACATGGATATGACCACCACATAGTAAATAATTAAACAGTACAATGGAGGAGAAGCAGGGCCTGAGTTTATCTTTCCAGAACTTCTGCCAGCTGCCCTTATATCATATGATACAGAAGGCACCCAAAGGTTTTTACCAGTCCTCTGGAGGGAGGACAGGCCTTGACTGGTTCCTTCTGGGAAGCAGGATTAAGAGGGCAAGAAGGAGAAGCAGAACCCAACAAGAACCCAGAAAACAACTCTGGGACTTTCATGCAAATATGAAACCTCCTCTACTACCTCCCATCACCACAAACACACCTTGCATTGCCCCAAAGGCCAAGAAGTCTATTAGGGAGGGAAAAGAGCTAAGGAGGAAATCTGAAAAACTAAGCATTTATTCAAGAAGGGCTCTGGTACACAAAAAAAGAACCTTATAAACAGCCGTCAGAACTTCACAAAATGCACCTTGAGAAGGTTAAGAAAAAAACAACACAAATTTTAAACAGTCACAATTGCATTCGAACATGAAATATGATAGATCATGAAATTACCGTGTGGGTTGTAAAACACTCACTGCTCTTCTAAGACTGTAAAACGTACTCAGGTTTTTGTCAGATACAACTGAGAAGACACAGGGTGGCGTGCCTTCTTATGAAAGACCTTCTACCCACTGCCTCCTGCAACCCAGCAGCCCACCCCCTCGAACAAGCCCATTGTCTCATTTCTGGGTCAGCATTAGATCATGCATGCATATCAGAGTCTGCCTGTGTGAAACCAATTAATCAAAAGCACATAACATTTACATTGGGCTAATTAATTTCAAAACAAACATAAATCTTAAGAGCATTGTCTACGTAACAGCAGGAGTGTGTGGAATGAGTCATGTTTCCACAACCTCCTTGCCAGCTCTGCAACATTTCAAATAGCCTTGCCCTCCCTAATAGAAGGTGACCAGGTTTTACTGTAGAACTGTTATTTTATACTTGATGACCAAACAATGACCTGAGAATGAAAATACACAAGTCAGCCAGCCCCTTCCCAATTCTGAGCTTTATTTGTACAGCCATTTTTTTTTGTATAGTTCTTCTCACTACAATGAACGAATGAAAGACTGTGTCAGCATCAGAGACCTAACCTAAGTTAAGATGATAAAGCCTATTCCTGCCCCTCTTAGGAGTGTCACTGCAGAAGAGCATACAGACTATAATCAACCAAGAGTGATTTTCCAGCAGGTTGTAAAACCGAACCCAGACGCAGCTTTGCTGGCAAGAGAAGCCGTCTCTACAGCATGATGTGTTAAAAAGAGCGTGGGCTTTGCAGACAAACAGATCTTATTAAATTTTTCTTTTCCCCCTTCTCAGTGAAATAAGATTAGTAATACATTACTTAGATTCTTAGATGCAAGCAATAGACACTGACTCTGGCTGATTTTAGAAAAAAAAAGGGAGGGGCTTTATTTAAAAGCTAATGTGTGCACCTGCCTGGATGACTCAGTCGGTTAAGCACCAACTCTTGATTTTGGCTTGGGTCAAGATCTTGGGGTTCATGGACTCAAGCCCTACATCAGGCTCTGCCTTGACAGTGTAGATCCTACTTGGGATTCTCTCTCCCCCTATCTCTCTGCCCCTCCCCACCCACACATGTGTGTGCTCTTTCTCTCTCAAAATAAATAAATAAACTTAAAATAATAATAATAATAATAGTAATAGTAATATTTGGTTCACAGGATCTCAGGGAAGAGCAGAGAACCAGGCTCAGAGACTGACAGTCTCAGCTTGCCTCTCAGATACCATGGCCACCTTCTCTTTCTGTCTCCACTGCCTTCATCAGTCATAAGCATAGATTTTGTTTTATGATCATAGATTTACCAGGAACATCCTATTTCCACAAAGTCTGGTGTCAGCGTGTGCACATATTAGTTATGAAGGAGGCTGAGAAAATGAAGTGGAAGATAACTTCTGCCCATTGATCAGCTACAAATACTTCTTTTGAAGATTTGTAATGAGGCTGAAATTGTATACATTCTATCAAGGAAGAGACCATAACTCCTAAGCCCAGGCTGGCACACAATGGATGTTCAGTAAGAGTTGTTTGAGTAATAAAGTTTTAAAAAGCAGGGAACAGATGAACGATATGGGTGAAGACTCATGCAGCTTGGCACATAACAGACAAGTAATAAATGTATTTTCTTCTCCCAGTTTATGATGCTCAGTTCTCTGAAAACTATGTTATATGAATTATTTATATTTAACAATTAGAGATTAAGTTTTCTTTCTTTTTTTTTTAATTTATTTTTGAGACAGAGAGAGACAGAGCATGAACAGGGGAGGGGCAGAGAGAGAGGGAGACACAGAATCTGAAACAGGCTCCAGGCTCTGAGCGGTCAGCACAGAGCCCGACGTGGGGCTCGAACTCACGGACCGTGAGATCATGACCTGAACCAAAGTCGGACGCCCAAGCGACCAAGCCACCCAGGTGCCCAGAGAGATTAAGTTTTCTAATTTATAGATTAGCATGTTTAAATGGTAAATATACATTCTATAAGTTATCAATTTAAAAATAGAGTGCAATGTATGTAGTTATTGCCAGAGTTTTTAATTCAATTTATCTTTTTTTTTTTTTTCAGATTTAGAAGGCTCTATGGTATAACCCACTAGACACTGTGCATTCTATCTTTCGTTAATATTCTGGTAATGAACGTAAATGCCATATAATAAAGACTTTTAATTTTAGATGACCTGCTAAAGTAACTTTTAAACATATTTTTCCAGTAATTATGAGTATGAATTTAGTATTAACATTCTACAAGGCATTAACATAAATGTTTAATAATATTTTTTTAAAAATACTATTTCATTCTCATTAGAAAGCAGGGTATGCAAAGTAGTCTTTAATTGGCTCATTTATTATCCTTCATTTATGCTTTGGAATATTCATGTCCTCCACAAATTATTTGCTTTACTAATGAAGTAATCATTATCATGGACCAAGCTTTCACTGTATTCAATCATCAGAATTCAATAATTTTATTATAAAGATGTTATCATTTTCTAGGCAAGGAACTGAAAAAGTAGAGGGGAAGGTAATTTACCATAGTAACCGAATAATCTTATCTTTCTACCTCTGAAACATAGGGGTTTTATGAAATTACAAAATAAATACAAAAGTAATTCAAGATGTTTTGAACCATGGTAAATCAGAGTTAAGCAGACCATGCAGCAAAGCTATTTACAAAACACAGCATCTTTGACCATCTGGATCACTGTTAAACTAGACCAACATAATGATGAAATACACACAGGCAGAAGGACGAGAGCCATGTGCAACAAAGCCAGCTCTCACCTCAACTCACTTCATGTGGCCCCATGGTTAGAAATGACATTGAATCAAAGGTTTCAAGAAAACACTCTTTCCGTTAAAAAAAATTTTTTTTAAGATATTACACATAACATACATTAAAGGAAAATACAAATAAACAAAATCAGATTGGAAACCACTCTAATTTTGCCACATAAGTAAATCCTGTTAATGCTTTGGTATATTTCCCTCTAATGGTGTGTGTGTGTGTGTGTGTGTGTGTGTGTGTGTGTGTATGTTTGGATATCTTTGGATATCTATCTTCCTTGGATATTCAGGTTAGTTCTAATTCTGTCAATATAAATGTAATTGTGATAAACATACTTTGATAGATGGATTTCACTTTTGACGTTCAACTTGTGTTTTCAAATCCTGCCCCTCCTCCTCTTCTGCTTGTTCTAGATCTGGGGCAAACCACACAAACTCCACAGACACCCTCCTTGCAACCTAAACCCCAGCCTCAACAAAAACCAAGGCCACCTACTTGTCCCTCTTTTTGCTCAAGTCATTCTGCATGGTCCTGTTATCTGAGTAATAAGCCTTTTCCTATCCCCCATGTGCATGTATAACATCATTCTCAACATCCAGACCAAATGTGAGAGGTTGATCCTGCCAGCTGTAAGCAGGATGGTCTAGGTGATGGCTACCACCACCACCAGGGAGGCTCTATTCTCTTGCATTTGACTTGCTACCCGGATCATTTGCTTGTGGCAAGCACACACTCTGAACTGCTGTCTGCCAACTAGTGTGAGTTTTGAGTTGTGTTGCCTGCTAGCAAGCTTGCATTTTGAACCGCCCCACATTCTGTTGCATTTGCAGAATTCTACCAAGCTTATGTTACAGATTAAACCCACTTAAATCAAAAGTTTCAATACGTGACATTAAGGATGTAAGTATGGGTTTGGGGCTGCTCTTTTTATTATTTATTTTGAGAGAGAGAGAGAGAGAGAGAGCGCACATGCATGGGAGGGGAAGAGAGAGAGAGGGAGAGAGAGAAGTCCTAAGCAGTCTTCACACCAGTAGCATGGAGCCTAACTCAGGACACATGAGATCATGACCTGAGCCGAAACCAAGAGTCAGACACTTAACTGACTGAGGCACCCAGGCACCCCTAATTTGGGATCCCCTTAGACTGGTCCTGGGTTGTGTGTCTTGATCAAAACCGGTCTGTGTGACTGAGATTAAATCGAGTCTCAATTTCAGCTGACCATAGGCCCATTCACGCTGTTACTTACAAATTGACCCACTTGGAATTGTGTTCTCTACCAAAAAAAAAAAAAAAAAAAAAAAAAAAAACTCTAGAATCTACCCCAGCTGTTATGCAACAGGCACTCTCATTGGTATCCCCAGAGACTCTGTCTCTATGCAAGAAACTTCCCTCCTCAGCCCCATGCTACACTCCATTAGAACAGCAACTTCTGCCCACACACTGAACCCTTCTGGGATGCAGCCTCTCACAAGCCCTAAGCCTACGACTCCTTAAGCTCAGCTGACTCTTATGCCTTGGGTTATGGGAGCAGAACCCCAAAGGCTTGGGATGGCCACAGAGGCCTCTTTATTAAAATGGAAACAGACTTACAGGTAGAGCAAAACCTGGACCCTCTGGTATATTCTACCTATAAAAGAAAATGGCTTTGCCTGTCCTCATACCCTTGCCAGGTCCAATTGCATCAGAGGAGGTCACCCATCTTCAGACCCATAGCCACTTGGGAAGCCCATAGCAATCACTTGAGTGATCAGAAAGGGAGTTCATACACTCCATAGATAACACACATGGTGGAGCTCCCTAGAGAGTTGCTGCTGTCCATTCTTTAACTGTACATCCCTGATCAAAGACAGCATCTAAGGGTCAGCATCACTGACCAACTTTGGGCAATTGTCTTAGCACTGGAAAGGGACCTGGACAATCACCAATCCTTTCTGCACATTTTACAGACTCTTGGGTCATTGACAATGGTCTGGCTATCTGTTGCCAGTCAACAACAATAGAAATTCCTTATATCCAAAGTTTCTTCCAATAGGAACTTCTTGACTCACTGATACCCAAAATACAAATCAAGGTCACACATGGCTCTACACATATTAAAGCCATTGGACAAGGTCTCACCAAGACACGCCTTATCCCTTCAGAGTTCCAGGCATTATTAATGGTGACCAAGGCACTCGTCTTACCTCTCAGAATAAACAATACTGAGCTCCCGAAGCATATAGTGGAACTTTCACTTTCCTTATGAGTTAGGGTTCAGGCCTCACAGAATGTCACAATAGCTTAGACAAGTTCAAATTCAGTTAATAAAATAGGACATATTTCCCTTATCAATCTAATATCAGGAGAGAATTGCAATAAAGAGTCTGGCTCTACTTTTCGATGTTTGATCACAGACAGCTTTTAAGCCCCACCTGGGCTGATAAGAAGGCCTTGATAACTTCTTTCTTTTGGTGCTCTTGGAAAAGTCAGATCATACAAATGCCCTGCACAAAAACACCTACCCCAGCCCCATTTCCTTACCACAATCAAAACCAAAGCCACTCACCTCTCCCTCTACTCAAGCCTTCCAAATCAGCTTGGGTGTCTGCTCTTCCCTTGCCGTAAAGTCTTATATGAATTATAAACTTTTTTATAGCTTCTTGGTGCATGTGGCTTCATCAGTATCAATATCGGAACCTCTTCTGAGTGAGGGATTGATCCCGCCCTTGCATGGCAACCACAGAACATATATGTACATGGTTGGGCACCTGTCTAATTACTGCCGCAGGAAAAATTCCTAGAAGCACAATACTCATGGTTTCTAATTTTTACTCTTTACTGATGAGAGTAAAGCCAGTGATATAAATTGAGTATCTATTACTTGCAAATATTAAATAAGATGCTCTTTCATCTTTGCCCCTCCAATAGATGGAAAACAGTATCTCATTATTTAATTTGAATTTATTTGACTCCTAGTAATGTTAAACAAGTTTTTAAAATTATTTTCCTATATTATTCATGTATTTTTTTCTATTGTATACTTCTTATCAATACCAGGGGTCCTTCTTGCTATTGAAGTCTTTCTCTTTTCCTTATTAATTCTGAAGATAATTTAAATGTATATTAATATTAATCCTTTGTATGTTCTATATTCAAACATATGAATTTGCATACATAAAATATAGATGACAATCTAAAAAATATGTTATATACATATACAAAATACCATTTGTCAAAAAATAGCATATGTCAATTGCTTTATTTTACCATATTTATGGCCCTGTTTGTAATAGAAAAGCTCTAAAATTCTTTTTAGAATTTTTAAAAATTTATTTCTTTTGAGAGGGAGAGAGTGAGCATGCTTGTGTGAGCAGGGGAGGGGCAGAAAGAGAGGGAGAGAGAGAATCCCAAGTAGGTTCCATGCTGTCAGCACTGAGCTCAATGTGGACCTTGATCTTATGAATCATGAGATCAAGATGTGAGCTGAAATCAAGAGTCAGATGCTTAACTGACTGAGCCACCCAGGTGCCCCCAGATTTTTTTAAATTATTATTTTTAAGTAATCTCTACACCCAACCTGGGGCTCAGACTCATAACCTTGAGATCAAGAGTCACATGCTCTATCAACTGAGCCAGGCAGATTCCCCAAACTATACAATTTTTACATTAAATTCAGTCTTTTTTTTTTCAGTTTATTTTACTTACTTCGAGAGAGTGAGAGTACAGGAGGGGCAAAGAGGGAGGGGGAGGGAGAGGGAGGGAGGGAGAGAGAGGGAGGGAGGGAAAGAGAGGGAGGGAGGGAGGGAGAGAGAGGGAGGGAGGGAGAGAGAGAAAGAGAGAGAGAGAGAGAAAGAGAGAGAGAGGAATCCCAAGCAGGCTCTACACTGTTAGTTGTTAGTGAAGCCGCAATGTGGGACTTGACTCACAAGCCATGAGATCATGACCTGAGCCAAAATCAAGGGTCAGACACTTAACTGACTGAACAACCCAGGCTCACCTTAAAGTCTTTTTTTAATGAACATTACTTTTAATTTCATGGTAGACATAATATTAGGATTTTGATAATGAAAACAGTTATCTAGCAGTTTTGGTCCTTAATATGATAGTTTGCCATATATATGTTTAAATATAATATTAATGTATATTCACATGCTAGGCATATATTAAGTTTAAATACATATGATAGCATGAGACATTGCCATTTTTGTAAAGAATTCCATTAAAACAAATAACATATTTAATAAAAGGTGGCTATAAAATTCGAAGTTTTCTATTATTAGTTTACTAATACATTGGTAATCTGAGATTTTTTTTTCCTCTAACAAGTTAGGAATATTTTAAGTTTTTATTTTATAATGGAGAGGAGGATGCCATATTTGGGTTTTCTATGATCTGTACAAATTTGCTTTAACTATTGAGCTAATCAGATATCATACAAGGAGAAGGGATCTCTGAATATAGCAACAGAATTCTCATTGTCAACATCCATTTTTAAAAATTCAGGATCTACTGAATTACAGAAATATTTTATGGTTTGCTCCTTCCAGTTTATACTCAAAATATGGAGTCAGTGATTTTATTAAATTTTAAGTCAGACCATTCATCCCTCTCTTCTAAACCTTCCCATCGCTTCTCAACTTAAAGCAGTGATTCTCAGCAGTGATTTTGTCCCCAGGAAATACTTGGCAATGTCTAGAGACATTTTTATTTTCATTCTGGGAGAAGGCTACTGTAATCTAATGAACAGGGGCCAGAGATACTACTAGACAGAGAACAATGCACAAGACAACCTCACAACAAAATGTCAGCAGTGCTCAGGTTGGGAAACCTGACAGAGTAACAAAGGCCTTGCTATGACCTGCAAACCTCTAGAGGATCTGCCTCTTGTCCTTAATAATTACCTAACTCTTCTCTTATAATCCTCCCCTCCCTTACTTTACTCCAGCCACACTGGCCTTGCCTTCTGTTCCATAATCAGTCAGAAAGGCTCTCACCCTAGGATCTTTGCACTGCTGTTACTTTGCCTGGAAACCCTCTCCAAGCGTCTCAACAAGTTTCGCTTCTTCCTTCCTAGTGTGTTTCTACTCAAATGCCATCTTTTCAATGAAGACTTCTCTGGCCACAAGCTGTCAACTTTCAACCTCTCTTGCCTCTAACACTTACTCCAACCCCTCTCTGTTTTTTCTCTGTGGCATTTATCATTACCAAACAAACTATATGATTCATTTATGTCATATACTGTCCTATTCCCTAATTAGAACATAAGCTCCAGTAGAACAGATTTTTGGCCTTGTTCTCTTCACTTTTTTCCCCCAATGCTGAATCTCCACTACCTAGAACACAGCCTGATGGTGGTATAGGTAGTCAGAAAATTGTTAAATGAATAAATAAATGAATGTCCAAAATCTTTGATGTTGTTTATTTGTTGTACCCCAGAAACTCTACCATCTCCAATACATAGTTGGGTGTGTTGTTTTTTTTTCAATGTTAGTTTAACAAGAAAAATTTGGCTGTATTAGATGAAATCTTTTGGCCCATTTCTTCAGAACTTATAAACTTAAAGAAAGGATTAGAGCCAGAAAAGATGTAGAAAACTCAGCAACCCAGTCAATGCCTTTTCTAAGTCTTCCCCATGAATTAGTTTCTAGCCATTTCCTGAGAAGGCAATTCCTTCTACATTTTACAGATCTGAAGATGGAGTGATTGCTTTATGTTTTATTTTTATTAGGGAAAGTCCAATAATTATACTATTTCAACCCCTGAGACTCATTTTCTACTACTCTGTTCAACTTCTAAGATACTTTAGCATCCTGCTCAATCTCTATTCTAAAGGAACTCAATCCCTACAGACATTAAAAAGGTATTTCTATAAAAACATAAACTATTTGTATCATACCTTCAAATTTGGTCTTATTTCCTGGGTCTAAAGTAGAACACCATTTATATGAAGCCAATGAAGCAAGAGCCACAATTGACCAATACTCATATCCTGATGCTGAATAAATTGAGTTCCCCCTGGGCCAAGTCAACAGATGATTATTACAGACCACATGCAGCTCACAGGGCTTGTGCCTATCACAGGCCTCCATCCCTGCCAATCTGTTAGAGAATGGATTGAATAGAATACTCCAAAATCTACTCATGTGGAAAATTTGACAGTGAAAAGAATATTTCTCTTGACTTAAAAAAATTGATTGAAACCAAAATGTGAATTTGAATCTCATAAAGTTGATTCTCTGCCTTCATCAGCCAACAGATAGAATGAGGTATACACCATGCCACCCTTCGCTCTGGTTTTAGGTCATCGGTGTTTAACACAGGTAGAAATTCTGCATGCTTCAGTAATTTTTACAGATTTGTTTCCAAACTAGGAAGATGGCCAAGGCTTAACTTTGGCAGTACAGCTGAATATCAAGTATTTATCTCAATCCCAAAGTCCAAACACATCAATGTGAAGGGAAATTTTATGGAGTCAAATTGAGCCGTCGGAGATACTTGTCAAGTATGCTAAGTCCACAAAGCAGTTTGTGTCGTTCTCAAAATATAAATCTCAGTTCATATTTCACCAGTGCTGTCTTATTGTTTTATTTTATATTACTTTGGGTGGGCAGAGGAATGTATGGAATAGAAAATAGTTGGGAAGCAAATGCCTTCTATCAAGCATGTGATCCAGAGACAGCAACCTAATGTCTTCTCCTGAGCAAGCATGATTGATCAGTAGTGATGGTCAAGACAGCTGCACTGAAAGAGTTTGGGGTTGAGGGTCCATGTATCTTGGTCGTTTGTTTATGCTCTGAGCTGTGGGAGAGGCTTTGGAGTTAGAGAGACCTGGGTTCAAATCCTAGTCCTGCCAATTACTAGCTGTTTTTCACATTGCTGCATCACCTGTAAGTAGGGATGATGTTCTTTATATCAAAGGTTCTTTGTGAACATTAAATTAAATAATATCATAAAATGACTTACACATAATAAACACTCAATAAATGATAGCTATTATTTTAGAATGGTAAAGATATATACCTTACATACACACTCCCACATGTAAACCCACACACTTATTTATAGCCTCTCTTGTTCCAAAAAATGATGAGAGAACATTTCTAAAATGCATTTTGAAAAATTTTTTTTAATTTACAAAAACAAAAACCAAAAATTTAAAACTTGGGATAAGTGCAAATTATGGTAAGAAAATAAGAGGAAGTCAGGTATGATATTAGATCTCAAAATACATACAAAAGATTTTTAATCTCACTAAAGTTGGGCCAGAAATTTTACTTTAAATCTGGCAGATAGCAAGAAGAGGAAATCTGATCATTTAAAGATCCTTGGGGCCAAAAAAGTAAAAATGTTTTGTTCAAAACATTTTGGGGCAATAGTTTTGGTGTAAAACTATTTACTTGGCATGATAAACATTCATATTGTCAACAGAACAAGGAGTTTCACACAGGTCTGCTTCTTAAATACTTTTCAAAATAATCCAATTCCATCATACCAATGTATTTGTAATACAGAGAATGATATATATCAACAGGTACATCATCCCTTTCGAAAGAAAAAACACTCTTATTCTAAAGTAAAAAGACCATGTATAGAGACACATATAATATGTGAATGATGTGGTTTTAAACAAATCTCCAAAAATTCTTGGCTTCTCCACCCCTTTTTTGACCCCCTTTTTTCTTGAAGGGAGCATTGGCTTAATGATTCATTTCTAATAAAATAGAATGCAGTAAAAAGGAAGGTATGAGATTTCAGACACTGGGTCACAAAAAGGCAGGCTTTTGTCTTGTTCTCTCTTTTGCTTGGATTACTTGTTCTGAAGGAAGCCAGCTGCCATGTTGTGGGCTGCCCCATGGAGAGGTTCACGTGGCCAGGAACCCAAGTCTGCACCCAACAGCTAATGATAAACAGGCTTCCTGTGCACATGTGATAGAGCTTGGAAGTAAATCCTCAGCTCCAGACAAGCTTTCAGGTGACTGTAGCCTAGGTTGGCACCCTGACTGTGATGTCATGAGAGACATGGACCTAGAACCACCCAACTGGGCTGCTCTCAAATTCCTTTCTCAAATGGAGAAAACCAGTGTTTGTTGTTTGAAGCTGGTAAGTTTTAAGATAATTTGTTATACAGAAATAGATAACTAATACCACTTCCTTGGAGAGAAAGACTAGAAGATTTAAGCTATTTATAATTACTATAGAATAACACACTAATATTGGTTTCCTAAAGACAAAATAAATATTTTTGAGTGTCTTTCAATGGGACAAGAACTGCTTGTCTACAAGACCTTGCAAGCTTCTACTTGTGGAAAAATACAGATATGCACAATTTAATGAATCTAATTAAAAACACTTTGTGTTCCTTTTCTAGGTCAAAATGACTTTTTTTATTTTTGCATTTCCAAGGTTTTTTATGAACCCCTTACAATAACCACAAATATTAGAAGATGATTGGATTCAAAGGCTTGATGGTAAATGTAATTAGCCTTTAAATAATGCACAACAGTTGTACAAAGGGAATAATTTGCGTGTAGCCATGAATTTGTTGCAAAATGTAGAGGAGCTAAATGGTCAACAGATATCATTCACTGGCTCATTCTTTTAATTGAAAACATTTTGACTCCTACTATGTCTTAGACACTGGGCTAGATACTCCTGGTGCAGACATAAAGCCCCAAACTTGAGTCAGCTGATTTTTCTAGAATAGTATGAAGGTCTAACCAAACTGCCCCCATGCCCATAAAGTCATCCCCAATTATTAAAGAGGACTTTCCTGCTTTTGGACTCATATGGCATTTGCTTGCCTAACATGGTATAACTACCATCCTCATTACACTGTTACAGCATCTGTCTTATTGCACCAACTGGTCTTCCTTAAGCTCAGAAGGAGTATTTCCTGTATGCTTGAATTTCTCACGATATCTTCCTAAATGTCCAAGACAGAATAGGAGTTCAATACTTGTGTAACTTATCAATTGATGCTGCTTTAGCATTATATAAATATACATAATAGACAATAGAGATGGTTGAGAGAGAGGGAGGGAGAGAGAGATAAAGGGTGTATATTTTTACATTTTTTCACAACTCTTCATTTTCCTTCTGGGAAAGCTGGATTTACAAGTGGAACAAAGAAATAAAACTACTTCAGAAAGGACTATTTTGCTTTTAACGCAGATGAACAAATTACAGCTAAAATCAGAAGATATAGAGTAGTTAACACATCCAGCTTTGAATTCTAGCTCTTCCACTGACTGCTCTGTCAAACTAGCATTTACTTTTCCAAAACTTAGTTTTCTCAGTGGTTAAAGAAATCTACCTATTGGGTTTCTGGGAAGAATAAATAAATGACACAGGTAAAATACTTAGCACAGCTCTAGGCATATAGTAAGTGCTTAATAAATGCTAGGTGGTGGTGACACTTACTTGCAATAATCCTTTGCAAACTGCATCTAGTAAAATTCAAAATTGGGAATCCTCTGATGGCATCAGCTCTCTCCTCAGTGCCTTTGGCTTTATTTTTTTCCCACCTTCCTCACAGTTAAACCTACTGATCTTCTTGACCATAGATTCCCTAAAACAGGAAGTACTGAAGCCTTATCCTGGGGGCTTATAGAATTAAGTTATTCCCTAACTTGAAAAAGTGGCAATCCCAAGCTGATTTCCTTTTTTTTTTTAAATAAATGTTTTATTTTGGGGGAGAATGAGCGAGCAAGCGAGCAAGCAAGCAAGCAGGGAAGGGGCAGAGAGAAAATTCCAAGCAGACTCTGTGCTTGACATGGGGCTCTATCTCACAAACCATGAGATCATGACCTGAGCCAAAATCAGGAGTTCGACACTTAGCCAACTGAGCCACCCAGGGACCCCTGATTTCATCTGATTTGCAATCTGTTCACTATTCTTTGATGCTAATTTTGAGGCACTTTCAACTGTGCTCCTGACACTATGTCAGACACATCTACCCAGGTTTGTATGAGTGGACTTCTGATCTCAAGTTGTGCTTCTAGAAATCTCCCCTAGGACTCCAATTGCTTGGCTATATTCCCCAGTCTCTGAGATTGTCTTCACTTCAGTATGTTCACCAACTCTGAAGGCTTGGTTTGGTTCCCTTCTTGAATGCTCTATGAACAGCCATGCTATACTCACCTCTGATCATTTCCAATCTATGCCTCTTCCAATCATTTCCTTCTATGCCTGTGGTACTGCCCACAGCTGAACAGAAATGTCCATTGTTCTCTAAACCCACAGGTGAACAGGATATTTAAGTGTCTACCATTCACTAAACAACTAGCAGAGTTAACAGCTAATTCCAGGCCAAGAATTTTATTACCTTCTTGTGCAACTGACACAAGGAATTTAGGGAGTTAGGATAAAATTATTTCAGTAATAACATAGAAGAATCAGAAAAAATTAGTTTTCAGTTTTGTCTATGCAACTTCCTCATGCACTATAGGGTTCTACCACTCCTAAATTGAATGTTTTTTCACAGGCTGCATCTTCTGTACAAAAGACCTAACCTAGCTCAGTCTAACTATTGTTCTCTTTGAAATACCATCTTTCTAGGAGCCCTCTCTATGCTCACTGAAGTGTGGGGTGCTGGGGTGAGGCAGATAAATGGTTGTGGCCGTGAGGCAGGGATTATGTAGTAATAGAGAAAGGTTGAGGCAGGACTAAGAGTCTAGCTGTACAGAGTAGGAACTAAAGTTACTAGAGTTAGATATTCAGAGACCAAGCTGAATGAGGCCAGAGTATACCCCAACCCGAAAAGGGTGATTTTCTACCTAGTCCCCACATAATCATCTATGGAAATTTGTAAAGTGGACATGTCTAGGCCCTAATCTCAGCTACTCAGATTCCCTAACTCTGTAGAAGATGCTAGAAATAATTGCAAGATTTTGATTCAAACATAAAGTTGGTCTATTTCCAGTATTATTATCATTGCACAATACATTGAATGTTCATTCTAGGCCAGCAACTGTGCTTAAAATTTTATCTGCATTTGTGTTTTTTTTTTTCTGAGACCATTTTATAGACAAGAAAATTACTGCTTGCCCAAGCCCATGCAATGACAACTAAAGGTCAAAGTTGGGACTCAAGTTGTGGGCTCCCAAATCCCAAACCTATTTACAATCCCTACCCAATACTGCTTTGCAATGCCCCTGCCCCTTGCTTCTGTTGCCATAAATGTAACTTACTCTTTGGGACTTGTCTTAGTTTAGGCTGATCTAAAAGAATAACTTAGACTGGGGGCTTATAAGCAAATGCTCATTTATTTCTCACAGTTCTGGAGGCTAGGAAGTCTAAGATCAAGGTGTTGGCAGATTCAGTTTCTGGTTCATAAACAGCTGTCTTCTTACTGTGTGCTCATGAGAGAGAAGGATGAGGAAGCTCCTTGGGGCCACTTATAAGAGCACTAATCCCATCAGAAGATTCCATCCTCGTGATCTAATCACCTCCCACAGGCTTAACCTCCAAATATTATCATATTGGGGATTAGGTTTCAAAATAGATGTTTAGTGGGAGGTGGAGGAGGAGACAAAAATTGAGTCCACAGTACAGTCATTAGAGTCATACAATATAGCACAGTGCTGCACTCAGCCATTTCCCCAAATGTACTTGGTCCAGACCAAATTAAAAAAGGACACAAAGGATATTAAGATGAGAACTGATCCAACCCTTTCCTGATGTCATTCTGCAGTAAGGATACAGACCCTACATGAAAAATTGTCCCAGTGCCCCCCTCTCAGTAGGACCCTGACATTTCCCCACATTTCTCACACTCTCCTAATGGCAGTCACATTGAACACTAGGACAAAAGATTCTGAAGCTCAAACAAACCAGGTTTGTTCATGTTGTTATTATGCCTCTTTGTGTGTGTGTGTGTGTGTGTGTGTGTGTTATAAAGAGGTGTCTTTCCTTTTTTAACATAAACTTAATAAATTTATGAAATCAAGGCAAACAACCACAAATAAATGAAATTGGAAATAGAATTTGTCATAATCTCCTTCAAAGCTCTGCAGCTTGAATTAGGATATTTGTTTAAACTAAAAATCCATATTTAGCAGTAGCTGTGAAAGGGGGCCCAGCTGCTTATAGTGCAGCCACCTTCAGATTTCAAGGAGGCTTAAATATGTGTACAGCCTAAACAGAGAAGAATGCGTTACCACCACAACTCCAACCCACTGACATATATCATATGTGTTAGAAGCTAATCAGTACTTTCTCTTCTACCACTAATGGGATAAATGCATGTGCTGAAATTCCAAAAGAGAGACAAAAGAACACACAGCATGAGAAATGTCGGGACACTTCTGCCCCTAATTTATGCTGCCCTATATAGTCACTGGCTTTTGAAAGAGGATGTCAAGACAAATAGACCAATCTTTCTTGGAAACTGCAGCAGCACCCCACAGTATCATGACTATCCAGTGGTCCAACTTGTCCTAATTGACCATGAAAACAAGGTTTCTGATACTTCTTTCTTGGCCCAGACCTTGGCCAATCTCTCCTCCACTGGTGCTCATGTTTTCCCCATCTGTGAAATCAGAAAACTCTCCTCTCCAACGATGGGATGATGGATTAATTATCTACTGTCTGCTAAAGGATCATCAGTTTTTCTGGGGAAAATATCCAAAACCTTGATGTGTAGCAACATATGTAAAAGTGCCCACCTGCTGTTTTTTTCTCTTGGCCAATTGGCAGCTACTGAAAATTGAGAACATACTGCTGGGCTTCAGAACACACTGCTCCAAACCTTCAGTGTTCCCACAACGTGCAATCACAACACAGAACATTTCAGTTGGTCTTTGGTGTGCATACACATTTGAACTCTTCTTTTACTGTTTGTGTAAAAAAACCTTATGCAGGGAGAATCCTGTCTTTAGAAATAGGATATCCCTGAGTGCTTCTGCAATATAAGCAGTAACTTAGGAAGTTTTTTTTAGAAGTCAAAAGGCCAATGCCACCAACAGCAAAGACACTTGAATAGAGTAACGATGTTTATTAAACTTCCCACTATTGATAAATAGATTCCCATGGGCATAGAATACTTCAGGAGAGTGAGCTGAAGACAGGGTTATACTTCATGACTATTGAATGCATTTTCTTTCTTTACAGTTCTGATGCTCTGCTCCCAGTGTGACAAGCACGGTGGGAGAATACTAGGGCTCAAATCAAGGCTGCATCAACACTATTTACTTGTGACCAAGGAGCAAAGACTCCATGAGACACAGTGCATCACTCACTCAATTAACATTTAAATCTGGGTCTCATTTGGGGTGCCTGGGTGGTTCAGTCGGTTAGGCGGCCAACTTTGGCTCAAGTCATGATCTTGTGGTTTGTGGGTTCGAGCCCCACATTGGGCTCCATGCTGACAGTTCAGAGCCTGGAGTCTGCTTTGGATTCTGGGTCTCCCTCTCTCTCTGCCCCTTCCCTGCTTGTGCTCTGTCTTTCTCTAAAATAAATAAACATTAAATAAGATTTTTTTAAATCTGGGTCTCATTTCTTTTTTAAAATAGTTTTAGGTCATGGAAAAATTGAGCAGAGAGTACAGAGATTTCCTATATACAAGCCCCACACATGCACAGCCTCCCAACTATCAACATCCTGGACTAGAGTGGCACATGCATCACAATCAATAAGCTTATGTTGACACATCATTATCACTTAAAGTCCACGGATTCATTATGGTTTGATCTGGGTGTTGTATAGTCTACGGGTCTGACAGATATATAAATGACATGCATCTACCATTTATAACATCACACAGAATAGCTTCACTTACCCTAAGAATCTTTTGTGTTCCATCTATTCATCCCCCCCCCCCCCCCCCCCAACCCCCGCAACCCCCAATCTTTTTTCCCCTTTTTTTTTTTTTTTTTTTTTTGCCTTTTCAAGAATGGTGTATAGTTAGAATCATGTTATACAGAAATTTTCAAATTGGCTTCTCTCAGTAATATGCGTCTAAGGTACTGTGTCTTTTCATAGCACGACAGTTCATTTTTTTAGTGCTGAGTAATATTCTATTGTCCAGATGTACCACAGTTTATTTATCCATTCACTAACTGAGGGACTCTTGGTTGCTTCTAAGTTTGGGAAATTATGAATAAAGCTACTGTGAACATCTGTTTGCAACTCTTTGTGTAGATATCTACTTTTATCTCATTTGAGTAAATACTAACGAGTAGGATTGCTGGGTCATATGGTAAGAGTATGTTCCATTTTGTAAGAAACCACCAAACTATTTTTCAAAGTGGCCTCATTTCTTCCTTTTATCCAGAGGAAATTTGCCTTGGGGCTCCAAATTCTCTCCTGTTCATTGTGTCATCATCTTCACTGCCATCTGAAAGGAGCCGGGCCTGGATCTGGGATACCTCCACCCCCGTCCTCAACTCCTGGATCTCTGGTCAGGGGCCCTGGAAAAAGATACTGACACTGAGCAGTACAGCACTACTCAGGTGGTCAAAATTCCTATCCAGAAACCCTACACCATCTGTTTCATGTCAGCAAGAGGCAGCAGCCCAATCATGGTTCAGTCAGAATATCCTACTGGCAGTTTTTCCTAAAGGATTAAGACTCAACACAACCTCTTCAGCAATTCGCATGTTGGGCTGTCAGGTTGCTCACTTTTAGTAGTTGGTCACCTTCCATCAAGCTTTTTAGAAATGTCTCAGTTTGAGAAACACCTCGTTGTCTGCTGCTAGGTTAAAAGGTTTGGAGCAGGAAAAAGTCTTTAGTTCACTATCTAGGGATTCAAATTTCCACATGAATTCTTAATTGGATGGACGAATGGATGAACAGTCACTCTCCACCCACAACACACAAGCTCCAGGCATCCCTCTTCTAGAGAGATTTAGATGCACACACATCCTCTTTTGCACCCTGAGGGGCCCCAATGAGCCTGTCAGTCTCATGAACAAGGACAAAATGAGACATCATGGTCACTCAGACCTGCTCGGGATTCCCTTAAAGACATGTCATTGCCAGGAAATGTCAACATGTTAATTCCACAGCCCAAAGAGATATAGGCATAAACCTGCAAACATATACAGCAATGAAACGCATAGATCATAATAGTCCCATCATAACGGGATGGCCCCTGATTAGCAACTTACAAAACAGTGTAAAAGTATGAAAATTGGGATTAGTAAACTTTAATTTCTTTGGCTGGTCTTAATTGTACAAGCTTACCTTGTATTTGATTAGAATTATTTTGAGAACTATCTTGTTGGCGTAAGTAAAAACATCCTATGTTGAAATTGCATTTCTGAATAAGATGCAGAAGAAAAGGGTAGAGTACACCACACTATATCAGCACTGGGCCTCACAGCAAACATTTGGCACCCTTCTAGGAGGCACCCACACTTCTAGGAGGAGTGTTCAATAATGGGTCCTGTGGACTGATCTGGGTAGAGAACAGTAGCTGGGGCAATGGTGGAAGCCATTACCACACCCAGGCCAGAGGGTGCAAAGGGAAAAGGCAGTTACTGGAACCCAGAGAGAATTATGCATAAAGGGCCAGATGGATGCCCTTGACTTCCAGAGACAAATGCAGCCAACCTGTAGCAACAGGACAGGGAGACAGCAAGAGAAATAAATACCCCAACCCATTCTCCTCCTAACCTCCAATATTCTGCCTCTGTCTTTCCCTGGTATAACCACTCTGGGAGCCAGGGAGAAAGGGAAGCCTGTGAGGCAGAGAATAGCCTGAAGGAACAATTGTCTTATTTAAGTCTAAATCTATGCAAGTTCTGTTTCTTATTAGCATGATTAAAGCTTCTCTTTTTAATATTCAACCACTTAACTAACCTTTTGGTTTAATCACAAAGGAATGTAACTCTTAACAGTAAAGCTTTTGAAGACCACAAAGATTATAAAACATTTGCTATAGGAAATCATGCTCAGTTAAATTAAAAAAAAATGTTATCAGAAGTTAAATTTACACACTAAAGTTATAAATGTGCTCACCAACATCAACGTTATAATCAATCCAGCCCTCTGTAAATGAATTCATCCTTCTTGAGTTCATGAATTCATCATGTGGATTTTCTTTGAAGCAAAGAGCATTCTGGCAAGTGTCCTGTAGCTATAGAAAAATTAATTTCACCTCTGACAAATTTATCTAAACGCATCACAAAGTAACGTTGCTTTTTCATGCAAGATAATTCTTTATGCTCTGTTTGGAGAACTTGCCTTTTTTTTCTTAATATTTATATAAATCATGGTGATACTTCTTGAACTTTGAAACTTGGACTATAGAAAAATTCTGAACTATCAAGTTTTTGTTTTCCTTTTTACACCAAATGGTCTTTTACTTAAAATCACCCAAATAAAAGGACTCTAGATCTTTGTAGGATGTTCAAAGCAATTACCTGAGATGTGGGAAATAACAATAAAATCTCTATGTATGTGTCTGTCTCTTTGAAACTAATCTGTCTGTGGGAAATGTCAGTGGAAGGATGAAGCACAGATGCAAAGTTCAGGGTGTACTTTGTTCTCCTTATGCTTAACCTTTGTGACATACATTAGCTCTGTGGTACCAAAAGTCTGGAAAATCAATTTAGTAACATTCCGTAATATGTACTCATCTAGGATAATAACGTAGGAAAACATTAATGTGCATTTCCCTAGGACGTTTAGCCACGACAGACAATATAAACACATTTTATTGGACTTCATCTTTTTTTTTTTTTGCTTTTATTTTTTAATGCTAATTATGCAGGTTTCTTTGTATACTTATGTACAAGCAAATAAAAACAGAATTTATTCTCCTCCTAAGTAGTATGCCTAAGAACTAGTTATACGCCAGTTCTAGACCTTTTTCTAGAACCCCTTTGTGTTTGTTGATCCTGTCCTCCAAGACCCTGTTCTCGTTCCAAACTCTATACAGTAAAACCTTGGTTTGCAAGCATAATTAATTCCAGAAACATGCTTGTAATCCAAAGCACTTGTGTGTCAAAGCAAATTTTAAGAACCATTGGCTCAGTTGTGATCACGTGACATTCAGCATCACATACTTCTCATATTGCAAGACATCGCTCGTTTATCAAGTTAAAATTTATTAGAAAGGTTTGCTTGTCTTGCTGAACACTCACAGAACAAGTTACTCACAATCCAAGGTTTCACTGTACTGCTCAGTTCTTAGAGGGCTTTAGTGGTGGTGTTTTTACCAATGCCTTTGCTCAAAGTCCTATTTTATCAAATCCTTATTTGTCTTCCTCCGACCTGAGACTGGGTTTAAAATAAAGAAAGCAGAGACATTCAGTTTCATGAAACACACTTAGAATAGTACGTTTGAAAACAGAAGAATGGACAAGAGAGACCAAAGGCAAACAAAAAGAGTGGCAAGATTATTAGATGAGGTAGAATGTAAGATTATAGTGCCAAATAAATTGGCACCTTAACTTGATCCTGTACCCTTTCTAGGTAGCAAATATTAAACACTAGTGTTCATCCTTCCACGTCTTTCCCTGTGATCATAGAATTACATACACACAGGTACCTTGGTTTTGGCGACTGTTTTTATACAAATGCTTTTCATATTATGTACTTACACTTGGAAATTTCACCAAGAAAGTTGACTTAGATCTAATGCCTTCTTTGGTCACACACACATATTTGACACTTTAATCTTACATTTTACCTCACCTAATAGTAGTACCACTCTCCTCTTTTTGTTTTCCTTTGTTCTCTCTTGTCCATCCTTTTGTTTTCAAATTTTATCACTTTAAGGGTGCCTGAGTGGCTCAGTCAGTTAAGCTTCCAACTTAATCAGCTCAGATTATGATCCTACAGTTTGTGGGTTCAGCCCTGCACTGGGCTCTGTGTTGACACCTCGGAGTTTGTAATCTGCTTCAGATTCTGTCTCCCTCTCTCTGCCCCTCCCCCACTCACACTCCATCACTGTCTCTCAAAAATAAACGTTAAAAAAATTTAAACAAAAATCAAATTTTATCACTTTAAGAACCTATCTGCTTTCTTTTATTTTGAACCCAACCTCTCAGTTTCTATTTTTAAATAAGAAAATTTGACTAAGTCATGTGTAACAATTTATTTACAGTAAAGCCTTGGACTGTGACTAACTTGTTCTGCAAGTGTTCCACAAGACGAGCTAACATTTCTAATAAATTTTACCTTGATAAACGAGCGATGTCTTGCAATACAAGTACATGATGCCAAATGTCACATGGTCACAACTGAGCCAATGGTTCCTGAAATTCACTTTGCTATATGAGTGTTTTGGAGTACAAGCGTGCTTCTGGATGAATTATGCTTGCAAACCAAGGTCTCACTGTACTTTACTTTATTCTTTGCATCTTACTCTGTTCACTAATTTTCACTTGGTAATGGTTTCCTCATTCTTTTCTCTTGCTTTTGCCGTTTTGCCAGATATTCCTTCTTTACCCTGTGTTTAATTTGTAATTCAGTACTTTTCCATTCTACCATTCCAACACTCCTGAACACTTATTTTTCTTTCTATATGAAACCAAAGTAACTATTTCTCCCAGCTTAGTTGAGCTATCTCTTCACTACGAGTTCTTTCCTCTCCTCAGCAAGTCCACACTAGAAGACCTGACTTTCTCTGTTCATTCATTACTCCAGCCCACTCCATCCACACCTAAATTCTAAGTTTCTAGGCAAACATTTAGGCACTGCACTTTCCCCTTCCTGTACATCCCATCTGTTTTAAGAGTGTGAATCTAGTGCTTAAATGATGCATTCCTTAGTTCCACTATTCATCTATTCATCACTATTCATTTACATTCATTTGACTTCTGTCCATTGTGAAGTTTATTACTTGCCATTCTTTCCTCTCTTCATCTTCATTTACAGTGAGGTTTCTTCTAAGGTTTTCAAGTATCTTTCCCATTTGGGGTGTGTATTTGACATTCTCTCTGAATCCGCACAAATCCACAACCCTTTCTCTTCCCCTAGCAGATGAGTTACATCAACATTCTCGGCTTGCAGCCCATTCCTCCTGGCCGTCTATAGCAGTGAGTCCAACGTCTTCTGCCTTCCAGAATTTCACTCTCATTTTTCTTCCTTTGTAACTAGTCTGTTTTTCTTTTCAGCTTGAAATCTTGCAAGATTTTCCCTTTCCATCTTCTACCTTCTCAAAAATTTCCTAGGTCTATCCTTCACATTTTCTAGCCTCTTTCTATTGTCTTTTACATTTTCTGGAATTTTGTCTAGTTACTCAGTTAAGTTGCCAGACTAAAAATTTTCCAATTTTATTCTTTTTTAATGTTTATTTTTGAGAGAGAGCACAAGCAGGTGTGGGTGTGGGCAGAGAGAGAGAGAGGGCAGAGGATCTGAAGCAGGCTCTGAGCTGACAGCAGTGAGCCTGATGTGGGGCTCTAACTCATGAACTTCTTGAGATCATGACCTGAGCCAAAGTCAGATGCTCAACTGACTGAGCTACCCAGGTAACCCATCACAATTTTCCAATTTTAAATTATACTTTTACTTAATCCACCCTCTTTCAGTAAGTTATTGCACTCTATTCTCTTCTCTCCATACTTTGTAAATGAGAAACATGCAATGAACGTTTACACATTCATTCACTCTCCCGAATGTATCGAGTGCACACTGTGAGCCACGAACTCTTCTAGGTGCTGGGATACAATAACACACTTGTTAAAGACAAAAGTTTTTGCCCTTATTGAACTTGCTGTGTGTTCATCTTCTGTTCTTCTACCTACTGAAATCTGCTTCCACCCCTCCACTCAACCAGGGTTGCTCTAGCAAAGATAGGGAACAAACTGTAATTGCCAAACCCAGGCCCATCTCAGCAATCCTCACCAATGGCATTTATATCATTTTGTTCAATGTCTTAATTAAAAAAAAAAGGTTTATTTATTTATTTTTGAGAAAGCGCACATGAGTGGGGGAAGGGCAAAGAGAGAAAGAGAGAGATAGAATCCAAAGCAGGTTCCATGCTATCAGCACAGAGCCCAGTGCAGAACTTGAACCCACGAACTTTGAGATCATGACCTGAGCCGAAATCAAGACTCAGATGCATAACTGACTAAGCCACCCAGGTGCCCCAGTGTTTAATGTCTCCTTGATTGTGATAATGTAACTGTATCAGTGAGGATGACTTTCATTGCAAAGAAAGTAAAATCCAACTAAAATTGGCCTTAAACTGTAACAATCTGTAAGTGAATGTAACTGAAATTTTTCAGTTAAGGCAGGTTTCAGAGCCAATTTGATTAGGTGGCTCGTCAAGAACCTGGTCCTTTCCTTCTACTCCGCTTCTCTGGTATCAGTTTGTCCTATGCTGTTATAGTTCCATGCTTCACATTTACAGGCCACAACTCTCCAAATAAGATGGTCTTTCAGGAGTTTTTTTCCCCCAGAAATCTCTAGCAAATTTCCTATCATGTCCAGTTAAACTTAATTGGGTCTTTGCCCCTTCCTACATGAATCCCTCTCACCCTGGAAAAAATATGTTCTGATTGTCTTAGGCTTGGGTTATTTGAACCCATCATTATGGCAATGGTATAGACTTACTCTGAATGGCTACATGAACCAGGACTCATCCCTAGAGCTAGGTTAAGTCAGCTTCTTAGGAAACACATCAGCAACATAATGGATAGACGTGTGGATGCCCAAACAAAAATTTGGGTATGGTTAGGACGAGGGGGTAGGGGAATTATTGCTGGGTTGATCATGCACAAATAATAATCAGTTTCCTCCTAGACCATGAATTCTATTTTGTGGCTGTCTAGAATTTCATGTACAGCAAATTCTGGGTATTTTAATCCACTACTTCATGATTTTAACTACCAACTGTATAATGGGGCCTCTCAAATCCATATTTGCAATGTCAGCTTCTTTCCTGGAATCTAAATTTGTATTTTCAGTTACACGGAAACTATCTCGGCTCACTAGTACTTCAAACATAAGTTATCCAATATCTGCATAGACATGACCTGCAATCCAAGATAGAATCCTCATGAAAATCTTTGATACTCATCTCTTTGGCTTGTTAAAATTCTCTCTGAAACTGAGGAACTTTTTGCTATCTGCACCAAATATTTGGATCTTTTTTATTAATGTACAACTTGTGCAGCTGTGTATTACAGTCTCTTAGGCACCTAAGAGTTTTGTCAAGGAGCAATTTAATGTTTAACCTATGATCCTGTCTCCATCTTTTGTCCCAAAGCTCTATCCACTTTTACAATATCGAGTCAACATGATAAACCAGCTCAGTAGTATAGAAAGGTTAATGATCTTACCCTTTGTTCCTAGGCCTTCCTTGAAGTCTTGACCAGAGCTAAGTAACTGAAAATACTTTCCTGGTTGGAATTTTCTTTTCTCCTTGGGCTCATGCATGAAGTCTTCCCTGACTCACCTCCAGTCAGGAGTTACTGACTCTGTTTCCAAACACCATACCCAGACAACTCGCTAGTATTGAAATTATTTGCTATTGTCCAGACACACTACCTCATCATTATTTAGTTTTATGTCCACCTCCATAGCAAATAGCAATGCCCTTGTTAGGTGTGTAAAGATGCAATATGTCCGAAAGAATGGAAGGAGGGAAGAAGGAGGAATGTATTGCAGTAATAAACAGTAATCTGTACTGTGATCTTAGAGAGTATTGCCTTCAACTTTCAGTGGATGGATTTTATATGAGTCAAAGGGAATAATGTGGGAGGTAAATAAAGATCTGAACCTAAATCCTTCTATTAATTACAATATGTGCTAGCACCCCAAACTCAGCAAATTCTCTTTCCTGTCTGGATCCAACATCAATAATTCACAAATGCAGGTAATTCCAATCAGCCAAAACTTTTAGGCTGGCTCTGGGGTAATATGGGATATGCAGTTCAGTGAAAATGCTATGGCTCAAATGAGGCATGTTACATTAGTAATGCGGATCTGGTTTCATGTGCTGCAGTACAGATCTGCATAGGCACTAAATTAGAGACAAAAATCCCAAGAGGATAGCAGATAGCTTTCTGCCCCATTTAACAAACACAACTTTTTCTCCTTTCTTGGAAATTGAGCTCTTGTTTCACTGTCTTATTGCCTATCAATCAGCTTGAGAAGACATTTGCAATTGTATTTCCTTCATAAAGACACAAGTCGGGCAGCAGCCACCGACAGTCATCTAAAAGCTCCTTTCTAAATTACCTCTGTCAGACCGTGTAGAAAGTAAAAGGCACACTTCAGTCTTCTTTGATTAAATCAGGGACTGTACCAGCTAGCCAAAGAATGGAAAATCCTTTCCATTTACATGCTCCATTAACTGCACTTCACTGAAAAAATCTCAGTGCGATTCTTTACCTCACTCCTCTAATTACTACTTACAAATTCTTTTCTCTCAATCATGCTGTCTTTCATAAATCAGGAAGCAAAAGCATTTGCAGATGAGGCCCTGGCTCTAATTTAACATGATTTGCCACTGTGCCACTATTAATGCCAAAGACAAATAATATACCAAGTCACCATGGGAACCAGGGCATGAAAAGGTGAAAGCCCTTCCTTCATAGACAGGTGGGGCTTTGGGGAGCCTTATGCCCCACCATCACGGGCCATGGCATTTTGGCAAAATTCCTCAGAATCTGCCCATTCCCAGCCCCAGAACTGTGTTGGTCCATCCTGCATCCCCTGAAAACTAACATGTAATTGGTCCTTACCTCCAAGGGAGAAAAATTACAAGGTAATCATTCACATTGCAAAGAGATTACTCGACACATTCACTTTCAAGAAACAAAGTACATGACCAAGTACTAAAAGCAACTTAAAAAAAAAGATCAACTGAGGATTATTACTACCATTAGAATAATATATTTTACTTTATAAATGCACTCATCTCAAAATTCTATTAAGTATATAGTATCCTTTTACCTTCCAATTTTTATTTACACATAGATTGTAATTCAAGGTTGGAAATGAGATCACATAGTTAAAAATCAGAAATAAAAACGAAATATCTTTATAGTTATAAATCAATGGAAACAAATTATCCTATTTTCCACAACATTAATTCACACAGTGTTTCAGTGATAAGGCTTGTTTCCAGGGATATAAAACTACTCCAGCAGGGCACCTGAGTGGCTCACTTGTTAAGCATCTGACTTTGGCTCAAGTCATGATCTCATAGTTTGTGAGTTCAAGTCCAACATCGGGTGAGCACGAGCCCGCTTCAGGTGGCGGGGGAACCTCACTTCTCTCTCTCTCTCCCTCCCTCCCTCTGCCCCTCCTGGGATTCTCTTCCTCTCTGTCCCTTGCTCATTTATGCCCCCCAAACAAACACAACTACTTCAGCACATGTATCTGTGCCCATACCCTCTATGTACAAGGAAAGAGCTCTCATACAACTCTTCCCCCCAGGAAATATTTCTTTCTCAGCCTCATCCACTTATATCTTATTTGCTTGTTTTGTCCTCATGCAAACAGAAAATGTCAATTATAAGGGAAGAAATCATTGAATTTCCACTGTAAGAAAAATACTTCTTTAGATGAGGGGACAAAGAAAATGAAAAGCACAGTACTAATATGATAATATATAATTACTTTGGAGAAAAGTCAACTCGATTTTATGTATGTTATTGAATAGTGTCATTTATTTACTTTCCTGCAGTTTTCTCCATTTTATTCAGAACATGATTTAAAAAGCTGAGCCAAGGTAGGCGACTGCATTCTCTTTTGCTATAGCTCTGTAAAATTTAAAGTCAAAATTGGTACACAAATGCATTGCTGGTTACCAGAGTAGACAAATCTTTGCCACACATGCTGATTTCATTGGGATTCAAATTATTGCTAACAGTCTTGGGTTTATTCAATTCAAAACATATTTTAAGGAATATTTTGACCCTTGAGTTATAAAACCATGTGTGCTTTAGTGAAAATTAAATTTTTTTAATGTTTATTTATATTTGAGAGAGAGCGAGCAGGGGAAGGGCAGAGAGAGATGGAGACAGAATCTGAAGCAGGTTCCAGGCTCTGAGCTGTCAGCACAGAACCCAGCATGGGGCTCAAACCCACAAACCATGAGATCATGACCTGAGCCAAAGTCAGATGCTTAACCACCTGAGCCACCCAGGTGCCCAGCTTTAGTGAAAATTTAAATTCAGGAGAGTTTTATTTCACCTGAAATCATTAAGATTTAAATAAACTTCTTGATGTTGAGCAAAAAGGTCAACCAAACCTACAGAATAATGTTGAATGAGATGCCTGGCAGTTGCTGAGAGGCCAGTACTGGAATTAGGGTACTATAGAAGGAGTGGACATGCTTGTCTGTAATATACCCACAAGTCAACCATGAACCTTTGGAGGGTCAGAGCGAACCAGAGGGAGCAGATTTATTGCAAAGCATCCCCAAAGAATTTGGTTCACTTATCTTGCCTTTTTTAGGAGACTAAATGCATACAGTTTCTTGCATATATCTCTTCTAATTGTGTGCATGTACATGCATGTGTTTGTATACATGCTATTATATTAGTAAGATACAAATTTATTGAATAGGAGAGTTTTTTTCAAGTTTTTTAAAAAATAAGTTATTTCCTTAGATGACTATTCAAGTATTAGGTGAGCCATGAAGCTAGCAGAAGACATTGTGATGAGGGAGAACAAGGCAAACTGAGGGAAAAGCCCAGCTGGCATCCCACCCTCCCCACATCCCAGGTGGGACATGTGTGATATTCCTCAGGTACTCCTGGATGTCCAAGAACAAAGGAAAGGAAAGAAAACAATGTTTAACTGATAGAGATCACAGTCACGCAGGACATGAGTTTCATCAGTTTACATAGGACTTAGTAAATTACAAGAAAAAGGCAATCTTATCAATAGCCTAATCTCCAGAAACCTGTAGACTCAGTTTCCTGGAGCCCCTAAAATCACCCTCCCCTCCATAGTGATGTGGGGAACAAAAGCAAGACGGAAATGGCAGGTAAAATTAAATATCCTTATAACCTGCAGCCCACTGACAAATACTTGAGACAAATACCAAGTTTAACATTTCTCCAGGAACCCCCTATTGTTATAATGTTAATGCCTTACTAGAGGGAAAACTACCTCAGCTTGACCACAGCAAGCCCCCTGGGCATTTTTTGAGTCCTCTTTAGCATATGAAAGCCCTTCTGGAGGCCTCCCTTTTACCTTTAGCTCACCCAACTTCCTAGTATGTCATCAGTCACTCTTCACAACCGGAATGCAGCTCTTTCTGCCCATGCATCCTGTCCCCATGCTTTAAGAAAATCACCTTTTTGCACCAAAGACGTCTCAAGAATTCTTTCTTAGCCATCAGCTCTGGACCCCCATCACTCCAAAACCCCATCAACTATGCTAGAATTAATACTATTGCTAATAAAAATTGGTTGAGTACCTATCACATGCTTGAGTATTTATCACATTCCAAATGCGCTGCTGAAGATTACCCGAGAAACATCGCATTTAATCCCAAAATAACTCCATGAGGTAAACATATACCATACCTCATACCTTTTCTAAGGTCGCATATCATATATCCTTTCTACTTATCCTTTATAAAGCAGTTTAGAAAAGAATGTAAGGAAGCAGGCCATACTGGGAGGTTTTTGCTTCAGGTTTCATCATTTCAAAAAGGAGGCATCCTTGACATGACAGCAAGAGGGAAATGCTGTCTATCTGTGCCAAGGTCATAACCAGCCTGTCTGGTGGTCTATGGACAAGACAGACAGTCGTAAAGTTTAGGTAACAAATACTGTACCAGATTCAATCTAGCAAAACAAAAAAACACAAGAGGTAAGACACAGTGTTATACACTGTATCATTATTCAAAATATCTACTGCTCCTCTGGGGGAGAATTATAATATCCCTGTTCTGTTGACAACAGGTTTTGCCACGTGACTTACTTTGGACAATGAAATGTGAACAGAAGGTGAAACATGTCACTTTTTAGCAGAAGCTTTCAGATCCTGCATATGAATCACCATGTTTCTATGTTTCCTTTATTATGAGCCCAGCACTGCCCCTGATAGGAACTTCTCCATCAGCCTAGGTGCAACATTGTGGACAAGAGATGACAAGACCGCAGCCAGCCCATGGTGACCGTGTAAATGTGAATGAGAAATCAGCTTTTATGGTTTAAGCCCCTAAGTTTGGGACGTCATTTGCTACTGCACGTTAACTTTACCCCTACAGATACAAACGATACCACACAGCGATTACAGGACAAGGCTAACGAACAGCCCTCAAATCACAATTCCAACACTGTTATTTAGGTTACTGAAATTCAGCTCCAAAAATCTGACCCTTGAATAAGCCAAAGCAAATATATAACAAATCAAATTTGGTCCCTTGAATACTCACACTGGCTAATATGGACAAACAAATAGGGTAATTTACAGTTGGTTTACATTAAGCAAAATAGGTTACAAAGCTCAGACGTCTCAAAGGCTTTTGTAGAAGTTTTTCCAATACATAACCATGTTGTAAATTTCAAGCCATAAGTGATGTTGGTGCCATAATTCCTTTCAATAACACTTACCTAGTATTTGTTCTGTGTTTGAGTTGTGTATCTGCTTCTTTTTCCCTTTCCATTACTGGAGTTATATAACATTAATATTTCTCTATTTCTGATCTTCATTATACATGGAAGTATCCTACTGGGAAAGTAATAGTATGTGATTTTCTGGTAGGTCATTTGCCATACTTGATAATTCATTCTTTATCACTGTTTATCATACTTGTAAGTTTTGATAAGGAAAAATAGAACGTCTATTCAAGTAATTATACCCTAACATACTTTCGAAGTGATTTGGAGTTGCTTATGGATATACAGATACCATGACAAAAACAAATTGAGAAAGGAGTGCAAAGGAGAATAAAGGCAAGTCTTTTACAGGGATTCAGTGCATAAAATTGAGTCCAACAGGAGCTTACATAGTAATGCTTTGCAAATTACACTTTGACAGTTCTAGTGCCCAAAGCAAAGAGAGAAACATAATCACTTACCAGATACATAATGTCCCAAGAATTTTAAAAAGCGATCACTCAAGAGAAGCACAACTTTTTATGTCATGGAAATCTTTTCAACATCTCCTCTGGAGGCCAACATAGAAAATGTGAGATAGCATTCTTAGCAATGTCCTTATCAATATCCCTTTGCAACAGCAAAATACAGATTTCCTACTCTGCATTCTATAAAGAATTGAATTCCTTCCTATGACTTGAGAAAATATCCAAACCAAGATGATAAATCGACTCAAGTGATTTATTCACAGTAAACTTATGTAGCCATTTAGGCCACGTTAAGTTCTTTATGTATAATATTCCATGTGGCATTTCTGGACCAAATACAGAAATAAATATTGAAACACTGATCATGATATAGATAGTCTGTAGTGTGTGTGCTACAATCTATACAGGTCTAGATGTTGGAAAAACATTCTGGTTTATCTGCAAAAGAATTTTGAATTAGATCAAATTCTTTTGTTTAATTCAATTCAATATCATATTCTTCTATTCACTCCAACAATCTCTACATCCCTTGCCATCAACACTTTTTTCTATTGTCATCTCCAATTCATAGTTATCTTTTATTTTGTTTTTCTGAAGTCATTCTTCTTTCTATAACTGCCATCGCTCGCTGGGCACCTCACTTAAGGTGGCAATCACGCAAAACTATCTAATGAGTATAACTCGTTACAGATGTCCTCTGTGTTCACATAGAGACTATATCATAATATTGCTGTTGGCACCTGTCTTCAGAGTGCCTTGCTGTCTATAGCGTTTTTCTGGCCTTGTTTGTCTCACTATATGAATGTCAATGATGTTCATATAGCAAAACTCTGCCTGGTTGAACAGCATCAATGAAAGCAGTCCAGAAAATGGGGATGGGGTGATGGGGTAGGGAGTGGAGACGATCAGCGAAATGATGAATGGATTTGAGTACATCTCTGAATCTCAGACTCAGACTTGGGAAAATGTCTTCAGGAACCCTCGAATGAACCAATATATATATATAAAAAAAAAAACAAAAAAAAACTTCATTTAGATTTGCAAGGCCATTTGGTTCTGCTATTTATTTGTAAATATATAAGGATTTAGAAATTATTTCACTTTGGAAATTTAATATTGATTTGTTGTCCACATACTTGTCTGTTTGACGCAGAGCAAGTTGGTTCATCTCCTTGTGCGTCTGTTTCTCCACCTTCAAAATATAGATTTCAACAGGGCCTACACCGTAGGGTTGCTGTGAGGAAAACACGGGTTAAAATTCATAAACCACTTCCAGTCATCCTTGGCAAGAGTGTGAGCATTACAAAGTGCCTGCTACAAAAGTTTTATTCTTATCACTTCCTATATTTTTTTTCCTCATCCAATATTCAATAGCATGAAATGACAGAAATGGGCACCATGAAAATTAAAACACATTTTTAATTTTTTAAATGAATGCCAAATTCTACCTCATTAGGAAGAAATGAGGCTACAAGTTTTCCTTTCCTTGCACACACTGCCTTAATCAATAGACAACATGATATTTTAATCAGTGATAATTCAAGAAAGATTTGTTATTGCTAAGGTCTCTTCACAAATTAGTCCTTTTTGTTAAAGGCCTGAATAAAGCCAACTACAGTTTTAGATATTTTTTTAAATTTAAAACCCCTTTTCCTCCACCCAGCTTGACCCTAAAGGCTCTCTGTTCTTGTATCCCTGGACTGGCAGCAGGTTATAGTGAAAACACACAGGTCTGGAAAATAAAAAAAACATGTCGTAAACAGACTGTCGTTCACTGGTTCTTTAAACAAAGCATGTCCCCTTTATGAACTTTGTTTCCTGCAAGGGCTGAATGGAGATGCTCCTTTATAATTAAAAAGCTGTATAATTCTCAGAAACCTTTCACACATTATCTACATTATGTTTCACAATGTGACATTAACTCCTCCAAAGATATACACCTACATACAGAGTCATATAGATGAATTCTCCTCATCTAGATCATTCATGTGTCATCCAGATTTTTATGCTTTCTAGAGAAAACAAAAGAGTTCCACAGAGAGCAAGATGGAGTCAGTCATGTTAAGCAGTGGTATGCAGCTAAAGGCATTGCCGCTCAGACCAGATATTGCCAAAACCAGCACAGGCTGATGTTACCCAGAACAGATAACCAGCAAAACCAAGGGAGTCTGGAAGAACCAAGAGCTGATAATCACTAGAAACAGAAGAGGCCAAGACTGATGAAATTTCTTGAAAAAGTGAGGATTTTTGCAGGAAAGTGTCAGATTCTCCAGATTCTTCCATATATGACCACATCAGAAAGGAAGGTGCCCCCAAAGCCTCTGCTTGTTTGATCTCTGAACATAATAGAAATCTTCCACTGCTTGAATAAGCAGTGAGCCCCAAGAGCTGACCTGGCCTGAGGCCTCATCTCAACTGCATTCTCATGGACTGACTTTGCAATCAGTTTCTTCACTTCTTACCTCTTTTTGTATCTTGTTTGTTGTGTAACTTTGTGTTAGGCTTTGCTCTGGGTGACATGTACGAAGTCAAATTAAATGCATACTGAAATGTCACTGAATTTGAATCCTGAACCTACTCTATAATTATGTCAACGTTGTTTTATGATTGAATAAAGCTGACATTGTGGCATGACACAACCTGTGTGTGCGCCTTCATAGCGTGCCCATGACAAGTGCTGTCTTTCTTTCAGTGTGCTAGTGACAAGTTCATAGTTAAAGCTATTCCATACTTAATAATTAGAATATTCTTAACAGCATGGAAACTCTCATCCCTCTCTTTCCACAAAGCAAACACATAGATTTAACTGTATATATTTTTATCTTTGCAGTGATGTCCAATTTATGGCTTCTTTTCAGTCACAAATACAAATGAGATCGTCATTGCCACATTTTCTTCTCAAAATATAACTCTCCAAATATAGCTCCTTCACTCCTTTGTGCACAAACATGTAGCTATCCTCTGGGATTCCCACTTGTACATCCCAGTGCCAAGAAGCCAGTGGCGTGTTTTACTTCCAAGATCACTAGCATCTAAGTGATACAAGCAACTATATTATTCACAACTGGAACCATATGCTGCACATTCTTGGAGATACCATTGGTGTCACAAAAGGTAGGAGACAGTTCCTAGAGTCACATTCTCTCCAAAGAAAAGAAAATAGACAAACCAACAAAGTAGAGCTCACCCCAGTGGTTCTAGGGGACAGGGACTGGGTCAGGCAGGAGACATAGCAGGAATCTCTGAAGAATTCAGTAAAAATATCCTTGAGCCAGGCCCACTGAGGAAGGCAATCTAGGCTAAATACATAGAAAATTTGAGTAGTGGGCAGTCAGAGGGTCAGGGAGATGGGCTAACTCAATAGACACCATTGAAAGGCAGAGTCCCAAAGCAACAATATTGTAGGGCTAGCATCAGGAGGGAAAGTTGAGTCTGAGATTCCTCTTCTGAGCTGTAACTGATATTAAACTGTCTACAGTGTCTGAAATACCTCATCGACCCACCTAACAGTGGGGGCAAACTGTCCTTAGTGGAAAGCTTTCCTAAGATAGGTCCAAAGGTCTACAGACTGAAAGCAAGCATGACCTTACAAATAAAGATCACCGAACATACAGGAAAACAAGCCACTGTGTGTGAGAATCAGCCCACAAGAAACAAAGATTTAAATGGAAAGAAGTGCAGATATTGAAACTGTTTGCCATAATAGGAAATAGCTATGTGTAAAATTTGTAAAAGAAAAATGGAATTACAAAGCACATAGTAAAACCATGAGAAATAAGTTGAGCTGAAAAGGTTGTAATGTACAGAAATAACAAAAGTGTAATTAAAACTATATATGTTGAATTTTAAAAGCTCAGTGAATGTCAACAAATAGATTTGACAAAAAATAATAGATTAAAGGAAACAGGAAATAGGAATGGGGCTACAAATTCCAATTCTCTAATGGTACTTTGGTCTTTCTGGTAACTAGCCCCCATCCTGACTCGATCCAGGGGACCCCCACCAGCAGACATCACATGAGCATACAAAAGACATCCTTATCACTCTGGAGATTCATGGGTTTTAAGAACTGTTTGCCAGGAACCAGAGGCAAACACCAAGTATCTTTTATTTGTCACATATCTTTTAAATTGAATGTTATCTTTCAGAACAATAGCTATTTACATTTATTATGATTACATTTGCATAGCAATGCTTCACATCTTCAGGGTGGGACCTTCAATCATTTTGACACTAAACAACCAAGATTATTATTGTGTTCATTGCACAAACTGAATTAATAAAATCAACCTTTTATTTTATATATTTAGCATAAATTTGAACAGAATGTTTTTGCAGAAAGTTATTTTTAATGCAATTAAACTGAAAGGCCTTGAGTTCCAGAAACACAGGAGCCACAATATTCCCAATATTTTTATTTCTCTGAAGCCAAAAGCAGTTATTCTGTAGCTATATTCTGTGGCTATATTCTGCAACTTGAATCCAAGAGTCATGGAATCTCATATGGGACCTGTGGTAGGCAGAGTACAGAGTAGTGGACCCCCCAAAATGTCTATGCTCTAATTCTCAGAACCTGTGAGTGTTACTTTACATGTAGCAAAGGGGCTTTGCAGACATGATTACAAGTATGGATTTTGAGATGGAAAGATTTTGTTGGATTTTGCCTACTCAAATCACGTAATTTTTTAAAGTGGAGAATCTTTCCAACTATGGTCAGAGAGATGTGATGACAGGTAAAGAGGCAAAAAAGAAAGTGGGAAAAGGACAGTCACTACCTTTGCTGGCTCTAAAGACAAAAGAGCTTACAAACCAAAGAATGAGGGTGGCCTCTCAAAGCTGAGAACCAGACAACAGCCAGCAAAAAAAAAAAAAAAAAAAAAAAATAACAACAAACAAAACATGGGACCTTAGTCCTGCAACTACTAGGAAATGAATTCTGCTAACAGGCTGAATAAGTAAGGAAACAAGATTCTTGGCTAGAGACTCCATAAAGGAATGTGGCCTCATTGACACTATGCTTTTAGCACAAGACATGGGTCAGACTTATGACCTACAGAGACAAAAAAATGATAAATCTATGTTTCAACAACTAAATTTGCAGTGATATGTAATAGTAGCTAGTAATAGAAAACTATCATAGGACCTCAGTGAATAGAGAAGTCGTTTTTTCAAAGTCAAGCAACTTTTAGGGATAACATTAAGCTAAATATTTTTTTATTCCATTTTCTATTAACTTACTATTGGTGGAATCAGAATATATCTTTATTTTTCTGGTTAAATATTGGACTACTTCCTAATGGACAGTTAGCAAATGAACAGATACTTGAAAGACACAGGTAATGGTGGTATTAAATTAATATCAATTAGTTTTCAAGGAAAGGAATCATAAGAACTTGTTACTTTTGGCTTAGAGGAATGCAGAGTTTCCACATTTTAAGAAGTTTTGTTTCATACATATCACTTAAGAAATGTTTGTTTTATTGGTAACAGAACAGAGGTAGATCTCAGTCAAAAGGCTATTTGCTACAGTTGTTAGTACTTCAAGAACAGCAGGTCAGATTCCCCAGAAAATTCAGGCTGGCCTCTACATAAAATATTGATTTATTAGTTTAATAAAACATGTTTCTTAATTATTATAAATGTAAAGGGAAATTGTTTAAAAACCAAGAGGTTGTAGAATTGTTTCTAGTGCTTATTTTTGAGAGAGAGAGAGAGAGAGAGAGAGAGAGAGAGAGAGAATGGGCACACCAGAGGGACAGAGAGAGAAGAAGAGAAAAGGACAGCAAAAGAGAGAGACAGAAGATCAGAAACGGGCTCTGTGCCCAGAGCGGGGCTCAAACTCATGAACTGTGAGATCATGACCTGAGCCAAAGTCAGATGCTTAACCAAATGACCCACCCAGGCACCCCAAGAGGTTGTAGAATTTTTTAATAGGCCACTTAAGACTTATTAAAATTGGCAAGTCAGCAAATTGCAGTGGAAATAAACTTGAACTTGGAAGCAAAATATTTCTCATTGTGTAGCCTTGAGCAAAAATCCCTCTACGGCTCCTTATTCTCATCTCTAAACTAGTGGAGGACCAAATCTGTTTCTGCCTACATGCCAGATTATGTTAAGAGCCAAATGATGTTGCAGAGATAAAAGTGATGTGTAAAGGGGTCACAAAAGCACAGGACTAACAGCCAGGAGACTTGTGTGTTGCTTTCCAATCTGTCACATGACATTGTAGAATAGGCCATTTCATTCCTCAAAACTTTAGTTCTAACCTCTGCAAAATAGAAACAGTTAAACATTCCCTTTGAACTTCACAAGACACCATCTTTGAAAGTTGTTTTTTTTTTTAATGTTTGTTTATTTTGAGAGAGAGACAGAGACAGAGAGACAGCAAGAGTGGGGGAGGGGCAGAGAGGGGGGGGGAAAGAGAGAGAGAGAGAGAGAATACCCCAAGCAGGATCCACACTGTCAGCACAGAGCCCCACATGGGGCTCGATCCCACAAACTGTGAGATCATGACCTGAGCCAAAATCAAGAGTCAGATGCTTAACCAATTGAGCCACCCAGGCACCCCTTTGTAAGTATTTTCAAGTAAGAAAACTATACCTGAAATCTTTTTGGTACATGAAAGGGGTAGCCCACTCTCAAGAAGTTATGTACATTATAGATACAAGAAATAAACTCGTGGTCACCAGAGAGGGGGAAGAGTGGGTAGGCGGGCAAAGTAGATGAAGGGGAGTAAGAGGTACAAAATTGCAGTTATAAAATAAGTAATTCATGAGGATGTAATGTACAGCATGGGGAATAAAGTCAATAACATCATAATAATTCTGCATGGCAACCAATGGTACTACACTTATCATGAACATCATTCTGTAATGTGTAAAAATATTAAATCACTATAATAAACATCTGAAACTAATAGGATGTTATATATCAATAATACTTCAATAAAAAATTTAAAAAGATGTCCAAAGAAATCTAAATACTTACTGAGTAAATGATGTGATGTTTTATATGTATATGTAGTTTTTCTCCCAGATACATAAAAAAATTTCATAGTTCCTAGACTTCTATGTAAAGCCACAAGTTTGGATTAATTGCCAAAATAGTTTAAACCTTACAGGAAACATGCTCCTTGAAAGAGAACCATTAAATATAATCATAAGACTAACAGAGAAGAGACCAATAGTCAAGCCAAAAGAGAAAGGCATTGTGCAGAAATGTCCAGGAAGTCAAGAGTGAACAGTAACTATATTGAGACACTGAAGAGGATGTCACACCTTACTTCATGAAGAGTGGACTCTGTCTTCCATGTGTTTTCAAAAATAGCCGAAAGCGTCATAAAATTTCCCAGTGATGAGAAATACCCAACAGCTGGCTGATTCATCTCTTTGGACAGAATCTGTGATTTATAACACTTCATTAGATTAAGAACATAAAAGTAGGATACTGTATTTTTTAGGTATTTACTATCTGATTGAAAAGGTTTGCCTTGTAAAGATGATTAGAAGACTCCAGTATTTATGCTTAGGACACAATTCCACCAAACCAATCACACATGCTCAGATGGGCCAGGTATCTCCTTTACGATACAAATTTAAAAAGAGAAGAAGGTGTATTCTGTTCAGCTGGGTCAGAATCCAAAAGTTCTTATAATTGCTCATTACTTGTACTTTCTACTATTAAAACCAGAAATGCTGACTTGCTTTTGAGAATTTTCCAGAAACTACCCTGAAGACTATCATACTGTCTCTGGACAAATTGTGATTTAACCCTCTCTTGCAGTTGCCTACAAACATCAAGCTTTTCATTCAGAATTACATTTTTTGTTTCTAAAAACAAGCAGTAAGTAACAAGTCCACAGTACAAAATCCTATGTCTTCATAAAAAAATAGGATTTTGAATACAATCATTTACCAAACAGAAAGAGAATGGTAAAATAGTATTTAATTTTTTAAGAATGCTAGTTAAGAAATAACCCAAACACAGTAACTGTAAAGATGATCAATAAATTATTCAAATACATTCATACAATGAGTTAGATGACACCTTAAAATCCCTACCCCACCCACTCCTTATCTTTGGAATCACTCAAACCTTCTGATACTCAAGGAAATTTAAGCTCCTTAACCCCTTCAATTTACAGTGTACTTGTTAAGAATATCTACTTTACATGACGGTGGTGAAGACAGAAGAAGACATTATGTGTAAAGCTCCTACCTTAATTCTTGTTACATAATAAAGCATCAATAAATGGAAGTTTTGTTTTATTGGTCCATAACCATAAGAAATAGAGAAAAGTATTCTACTGTTCACAAATTAAAGCTCTTAAGAGCTATATTCTAGTACCCCTTTTAGCAAAATAATTGTGATAATCTGAGTAACATTTTATAATTGCATAGGACTTTATCATTTAAAACACTTTATAAATATCTCATTTGCTATGAATCCGTAGCAATAGTTAATCCATACCCTTTTAAAGAGGAGACATTTGAGACCCAGAGAAATTAAGCAATGTTTAACAATTTTTAAAGGTGTAGATGTACTTTGGTTGCCTAGGATTTTTGTCTTGAAAAATGTCCTGCCCTCCACTTCATGTATAAGGTTCCTCTGAGAATTTTCAAGATATACATAAATCCATGCTCCTGGCTACAGTTGATTGGCTCACCAGTGGGAACAAGATTCAAGTGGAGCCATTAATAACAGCCCACATTCACAGACACCATAAGTGATTGGTCCTAGGATGGACATCTGACTCAATCTGAGCCAAAGGTTTCTTTCTTAATATTCTTTGAACTTAAGCCAAGGAGGTTTCTCTCTGACGGCAAGTCTTCGATATGTTTAGCTCTGGTGCTATTGGCATCTATGACTTCCACAGAATGGGGAATATTATTCTGAGCCAGAGAAAAGAATACAAAAATAAAGGTAAAAAGGAAAGTGGGTACAAGACTTCCTGTCCCATTTCATCATGAGATGAAGGTTCTCCATACTCCTGTCCTTGGTTTTTATGCAGTACACCGGTATTTTTATAATAAATTGAGTTTTGGCTGAAGCTAGTTTGTATGATTTCTATAACGTGGAGGCCTAAGAGGCTAAAAGGGGGTTTCTTACACTAAATTTGGTGCCTTTTTTTTTTTTTTTTAACTAGAGAGACCACTAATAGACATCATGGTTCTTCTAATACCTTCTTTTGCCATTTTTATGCATTTAATCTTTGGTGGTCCTAAGTAGGATAGAGCTGTAAAGGGTGATAATCAAATTCTATTCATGTAATAAAAGCATTACAATATATAAGAAGAAAATAATACAAAACAAAGAGAGATCACATCTGAAAGTTGTTTTAGTTCATCCAGTATACACTATAGAGTAGCTAATAAATATTGAATTCATATAACCCCAGCTCACTCCACATTTGTTTGTTTGTTGCTGCTGCTGCTTAGAACTCCCAAACCCTGGTCTACAATCTTGACAGCTCTTCGCTAAGTGCTCAGTTCTCAGCAAAGAGATATTTTATTTCAGATAGACTCCTCTTCATCTCCAAGTCTGGGTTTTGTGTATCTCCCCCAAGTTTTATGAGCACCTATATTAAAGTTATTATAAATCTTGCCCCTTTGCAGTGGAATTTCCTGATAAAAGTCGACCAATATAATTCCAAGAGGGCAGTAACTATTCTGCTCAATGCTGTATCTTCAGTGGCTAGGACTGTGCTTAACATACAGTGGATACTTCACTGTAGATATGTGGATAAATATTTGTAATGGTCACTTTGAATAAATTTCCTTGGGAATTTTTATAAACTTTATAATGTCCCCTCTTTCAAATGAATCACTGATGAGGCATCTCACTTACTAATGAAAGTACTGGAATTACTCAGTTGTATTAGGATGAACATTAGATTGAAACCACTCAATTCTAATATCCCTGAAGTCACCTTATGAGATTCTATAAACAGTATTAAAGACAAATTTAAATGGGTACTGAAATAGGAAGGGTATTCAAATCAAGTTCAAGCAATTTATTTATATTGATAATGGAGAATAATAATTAATATCTATATTCCATCAAAGTACAATACGAGTGCCAAATATCCCCTAGAAAAGAAATTTGCAACAGGTTAAAACTAAAAATTGTAAAATAGTTCTCATCTAACTGGTCATTGACTTAGATTTTGGCAATATCATTATGGACTATGTATTCTCAAAACCAAAATGTTTTGCCTTATGTGAGTGGACATAACTATGTAACCAAATCTCCCTCAGAATATATTAGAAATGACAGTGATGAAATAAAAAAATAACTCAGTTAAAAAAATATGTGTGCTACTCAAATTCCACCAGCAATTTAGATGGTATGAAGCAAATGATCCCCTCACTGGGTGACATCAATCCGACATAAACAATCGCACCAGGAGAGTAACATACCTAAATATACTCCTGTCACAAGGACTTAGGTTGAAGAGAGGCAGAGAGGAAGTTCAATGTTTTAGTTTCCATCAAGTATTTGATGCAGTATTTTCATCCTATTGCTGATTTTGGCCCTTATGAACACTTTTTTTTTCTTTTAAGGATTTCTAGAAATAGCACATCTTAAAATACAAAGACATTGTGCATTCTAGGCCAGAAGAATGGCAGTGCCTACTAATATGTTATATGTGACAATAGTATACCTCTAATAAATACTTATTGAATAAATAAATGAATAAACTAATAAGCATGTTTGCATACCTTAAATTTATTTGTTTTCCATATTTAAATTTTTTAATTGTTTTTAAATTTTTAATTATTTTTAAATTTTTTAATTGTTAACAACAACATTATCAGTAAAAACTTGGGCAGTGTATAAGAGAGCAAAGCAGTCTTATTCATAAGGAGAAGGCTTTTTGGTTATTGTTGGTTTTGTTGGTTTGTTTTTTTTAGTTTTATTTAAGTAATTGCTACATCTACTGTGGGACTTGAACTCATGACCCTGAGATCAAGAGTAGGATGCTCTTCTGACTGAGCCAGCCAGGCACCCCAAAATGGACAACTTCTAACAAGTCTTGAGTTTAATGCACATTTTTTTCAAAATATGCCTACATGTCTATCATGAGAATCACCTTACTTGTTTAAAGAAGAGCACTAGTCATATCCAAATGTTTCCTTTGGATCAAAAATTTGAATAAGAATATATGTATAGCCCTTAACATGAGAAGAAAACAATTTATACATTTTCCACAGAAAAGATCAAGGAAAAAAAAAAACAGAAAAGGGACAAATAAATTATACTGGAGCAACTATAGAGCCATAAATTCAGAATGGGATATAATCACCATGTATTATTAATATCATGCCAATAGTTCAATGATCTAAATAAAATGGACCATTTCCTGCAAATATATACTTAGTGTAACTTCCTCAAGAAGAAATAGAAAACATAAATAGTCCTTACATCACTAAAGAAATTGTATTAGTTAAAAATCTACCCAGGTAATCCAAAGCATTTCAGACTGTATTATAGATGAATTCTACAAAACAGAAAAGGAAAAGATTGTCACAAACTCTACCAGATAAAGAAGAAACACACTAGTGACATTTGCTTTCAGTATAGTATAACTTTAATACCAGTATCACAGTATGAAAAGGAAACTTTACCCTAAATTTACTTATGAACAGAATTGAAACAGAAAGGGGTAATGCATGTTGGATTCGTTCCATGAATGCAAGAAAAATTTAACAATAAAAGGTTATCTACCATATTAACAGATCAAAAGACACTTAGATAATCACAGGGGTAGGAAAAGAATTCAGTAAACTCTGTACAATTAATGATAAAACTTTTATAAATATCAAGAATGAGAACTTCATTACCCAATGAAGAAGATATACATAAAACCTACCACAAATATCATACTTACTAGTGAACCTTTAAAAGCTTTCCCTTTAAATTCAAGAATGAATCATTTCCTGCCATCTTCACTTTTAATCTGCATAACCCTGGAGGTCCAAGTAATCATAGTAAGACAGAAAAGGTAAGGTTTAAGGGGATAAAGGTTGAAAAGGAAGAAACTGATCATTATTCACATATTACATAATTATTTACATTGACACCTGCAAAAGAGAACATAGGCAATATGCGAGCATTAATTTTAAAAATACATCAAGATTGGTGGACATAAAGTAGATTTTTTTAAAAAATAGTCTTATTTCTATATACTAGCAACACAAGAAGATGAAATTTTTAAAGTAGCATTTTAAACAATCAAAAGAAGATGATAGAAATAAATTTAAGAACTTCATAGGTAATAGTATAAGACCTTACAATAAGAATTTAACAATAACTGGATAAGTGGAGGGATGTACTAACATGCGTTTCTTCAACTAGACTGTGACTGCACATTGGAATCACTGAGGGAGTTTTTTAGAGTGCTAACACCTGGGCCCCATTTTCAGAAAGTATGATTTAATTTTTTTTAATGTTTACTTCTTTTTTAAGAGAGAGAGAGAGAGAGAGAGCATGCACATGCATGAGCAGGGAAGGGGCAGAGAGAGAGAGGAAGACACAGAACTAAGCTGTGCTGACAGCATGGAGCTGGATGTGGGGCTCAAACTCAGGAACTGTGAGATCATGACCTGAGCCAAAGTTGGACGCTCAACCCACTGAGCCACCCAAGTGCCCCTCAAAAAGTATGATTTAACTGATGTAGCATGCAGACTGAGCTCTGGGAGTTTGCAAATCTCCCCAAGTGATTCTAATGTGCAGGCATATTTAAGAGGCAACGATTACTCTGAATAGATATTGTGGTGCCCACCCAGATCTCCACTACAGGATAGAAACACCCATTCTCCCAGCTACTAAAAGTATAGACAACTAATAGTTTTAAGATAATTCCTTTGTCCTGGACTTTCCCTCAAGTCCTTTGGCTGAAGACAGTAGAATTGAAACCCCCTGTATACCACTCTATAGCCACTTCTCTCTATTCCTTGCTCCAAAGATAACCACTAACTTGGATTAGGTGTTTTGCATTCTCGTGCATTTATCACTTTAAATATATATGCATATATCCCTAATGATACACAATACTAAATTAGATCATACTGTATATATTCTTGCTTTATTTGCTCAACTGTTTCTATAAGACATTCACATTAACAACTAATTCTAATTCATTTCTTTTCTAATACATAGATTTCAATTGTATGCTTACACTATAGTTTATCCATTTTCCTATTGATTCCTTGTATTCAGGGTGATTGCATTTTTCTGAAGGCAGTGGTTAGAGGGTTTTGAGATGCCCAAAACAATTTGTGATGTCTTTAAATATATAGGGAAAGGAATAGAAGGGCTTGGTGGGGTGGAAAGCCATTGAATATGGTACCATAGAAGGGTAGAAGAAAGCAAGAATGAGAGAAGATAGAAGGGATCAAGATGAAAGCTAACTGGGATCATGTCTCCTGAGGGCCAAAGGACTACTTTGTACTTATATTTCTGTCACATCTTCATTTGCATGTTCTCTTTATCATAGCTATCTTGACTCTTCAAAAGCCCTTACCACTTTTCTCCCAAGGTACTTCTAAAATGACATGTAAGGCAAATTGTATCCCTCTGTAGACCATTTTTCCTTGGCCTATGTTGGCTTCCCCCCCCCGCCCCCCACTGCTTTTAAAAAGGAATACGATCCCGTAACATCAGCAGAAGAAAGCAGGATACTCATGCATCATGGCCTACATTTTCTAACAGGTGAGAGTCTAAGTTTTAGACTCAGACAACCCGGAATAATATGCTACTGTGTGAGGAAGTTACTTTGCCTCTTCAAGTTTCAATTTCTTCATCTGTAAAACGGAAATATAAATACAGTTCTTCAAGGGTTATATGTAGGACAATTCACATATGCATATAAAGTCTTTGGATGCACAGCTGGTACAAAGTACTCACAGATGATAGCTTTTTAAAATTATTATTGTGGGAGAGCCCTCCTGAAGGAATGTGATGAAAACTTCAAGACAAGGGAAGGCAACCTGGCTATGTGTGCATACGTGACATTCTTCACGACTCTGTAACATAGACCGCCCAGACTGTATGTCTGTATATTACCAGGTATGGGAGGTAAAAAGTAGAAATTGCATAAAAGGCTACACCCCTCTGTGTTCGGGGCTCACTGAGCCTATACCTGCATGAATAAAGCTGCTTCCTGGACAAAAAGCCTCAGTGTCCTCTCTGTGTGAGACTCTGGCTACATTTCTTGGGGGCTCACTTCTGGGATTGGGAGATGGTGCATTTCCACCTCCTTTGTTGCCGGGTGCGAACCTCAGAGGGCCTGGAGAAGCTACCTCACTGGGCGCCAGCAGACTGTTTGATCTGGAGACTAGCCCCTCCTGGCATGCTGGGGTGAGGACCCCAGATGCACAACAGAACCCAGTGAGGCCCAGGAACCAGCTCAGGGAGTGCCACCTGTCAGACTGGTAAGAACTCTAGTTCATTTTGGTAGATCTGCCCCTAAGAGGCAGAAGGGAAGCCTGATCACCTCCCAGAGTTGCCTGAATAGTTCCACACAGAATTCCATAAGAAACGAAACCGCAATTCTATGGAACTGGGCGCTGCGCAGCAGGTTAGAGTCTTTGTGTGACTGTGTATGAATGAGATGGACAGTGGAAAGGCTCCGACCTGACCAATGGGCTGAAACAAGTGTTAAGTCCAGATCTGCATTTCCATTGTGACCTCATAGGGCTTAGGGTGGCATCAGACTTCCTTGGGAGTTTGATCTGGGTCCACGATTTATCGTGAACCCACCAATGCTAAGAAGCACCTGAAATATCTCCAAGAAGAAAGCAGCCAGAAAGAGATAGTGTGCATCCTCTCCAAATTAACCCCTCCTATCCCCCTTTATCCTCTCTTGTGCAAAGGGGAGGAAATGGGTGGAAAGCAGAGTAAACTGACTCCCCCACAGGGTATGTTCAGGAATTTCAAGAAGGGATATTCAGGAGATTATGGTATGAAATTAACTCCCAGAAAGCTCCATTTTGTGAAATTGATTGGCCATCATTCAGGTGGGCTGGCCCTCCAAGGGCTCACTTGATAAGGGATTAGTTAGCCGAATGTTCAGGGTTGTTTGGTCAGGGTGGCCTGGATCCCCCATATTTCCTTACATTAACTGTTGCCAAGACCTGATCCTATCCCAGCTGGCTTGGCTAAAAGTCTGTATTGAAGACAACTGTAAAGTTATGATGGCTTATATCACAGCTTCCTCCAAATGCTGACCAAAAATTGAAAGACCCTTACTGTCAAGAGAGACTGAGGGGACACCACTGTACCCCTCACTGCCACCTGCTCCTCCAGCTGCCCTGGCTGCCAAAACCCCACCCCAGCCTGCCCATAGTCCCCAGGCCTCACCACCTCTAGCACCACTGGCCTCTCCTGATGTGACCAGCTCACTCAGACTACCAGTCCTAAACCCATGTACCCCTCCCAGAAGGGGATTAGACAATCAGGCCAGTGGAGACAGTCCCTCCCTGCAACAACACCAGGGAGCCCTACAGATTCCACTGAGGGAAACTAGAGGACCGGTCTGTTATGAGCAGGAAGGTGAGATCTGAGGAGGCCTGTGTGTTTTTGTGTACCAACTTTTTATCACTATAGACCTCCTAAATTGGAAGCACCATACTCCCTCTAAACAGAGAAGACCCAGGCTATGATTGAAATAATGCAGTCCATAATTCAAACCCATAAACATACCTGGACAGAATGCCACCAACTCCTCCTGACCTTCTTCAACACAGAGGAGGGTTGCCGAATTACCCAGGTGGTACTAAAATGGTTAGAAGAGAATGATCCAGCTGGGATGCTAGATACCCAGGCTTATGCTCTGGCTCACTTGCCTGGGGAGAACCCCAAATGGGACCCAAATGACTCAAGTGTAGATGGATGGCTCACAAGGATTGAACTGTATCAAGAAGCTCTTCTAAATGGCATGAAGGAAGGGGATAAAAAGGCTATAAATATGAGTAGAACATCAGAAGTGCTCCAAGGACCTGAGGGAGAGCCCAAGCCAGTTCTAGGAGAGACTAAATGAGGCATTTCATCTCTACACCCCTTTTGATCCAGAGGTGCCCGTTAACCAGTGGATGATCAATGTGGCTTTCACATTTGGTCAGGCCCAAAGGGACATCTGGTACAAACTGCAAAGTCTAGAGGGTTTCTCTGGGCTGAATGTCAGTCAGTTGCTGGAAGTAGCAACTCAGGTGTTTGTCAATCGTGACCAGGCAGCCTAGTGGTTAGAACACCAGAAGATACAGAAAAAAGGCAGACTTGTTATCTGCTGCCTTAGTGGAGCGATTGGAATGTTCCTGGAAAGGTGCACTGCAGGGATGGGGCTGAGGCCAAAAAAGGGAATGGAAGGGAGGAGGGTCTCACCCAGGACCAAAGTTAGGATAGAACCAGTATGCTTACTGTTGTCGGGAGGGCCACTGGAAAAATGGGTGCCCCCAGCAGCCAGATAATTCCCAGCAGGACCTCAAGCAGAAAGACACCACGTGGTCCAAGGCTGGTACCAACCAGCATTACGGCCACATGGGGCCCCTGGAGATGATTTTATGGGGCTAGCCACCATGGAGGACCATAAGGAGGACTAGGACAGACCGGGCTCTATGTTGTTAGGTCCCCAAGAGCTTATGGTCTGAATGAACGTGGGGGGCTGACCCATTGATTTCATGGTGGATACTGGGGCAGAACACTCAGTGGGGACAGAATCCATGGGTCCCCTCTCACAGAGACAAGCCACCATTGTGGGGGCCACAGGCAATATATCTGTTTCCTCACTGTGATGCCCTGTCATAGTTTCTCACTGTTACTGTGATTCTTGTTCTACCTTTCACTGTAGGATTGGCAGAGGCCATCCTAGCCGACTGGAAGTATGGTGAGAGGTTTCTTTCAGCACTCTCCTTCCTTTTGTGGATAGGATGCTTCATTGGTGTTTGTTGCTTCTAATCGGGACCCCTTTGGTAGACCTAGATATCGTATCATGTGACCCATGTATTCTCATAACCAGGACAGGCCAGGGAGTCACTTGGACTTTACTATACCATGCTCGCTTCTCATGCCAGAGAAAGGTCCTGGGGATCTACAGACACAAAAAGATCACCTATTCTATCTGCCAACAGGAGAGGTAATACACTTGTTTTGACCTGCAGTATTCCCCAAAGGAGGAATGGTTAGAAGTCTGAGACTCCCAGGATGGGGGGGAATTAATTAGCCAAACCCAGGTTATGAATCCCCACCTACCAGCATTGGTACTTTTTGACATGTGCACAGCTATTAACAAAAACCCTTTGTTGGTTCAAAATTGTGGAAGTCTACCATGGGAATGAGAATACAGGCTCACTGACAAATATGTGTGAACAGGCCTCACCCCAATCCACATGTTATGGTGACCACTGGGCTTACAGCCTCTATCGGAGCTGTGTCTTGTGGGCCACCCATAAAGGTAAAGATAAGGCAGCAAACCTCCAAAAGGGGGCTACAGCCTGTAAACTGGGAAGCCTGTAACTGTGTTAATTTTCCTATCTTTAATCCAGGAGACCCAAAATGGCCAAAT